>NW_027250775.1:67500-105017 GCF_044704955.1 Pristiophorus japonicus
ACACTGAGCCCTGCGGCACTCCACTAGTCACTGCCTGCCATTCTGAAAAGGACCCGTTTATCCCGACTCTCTGCTTCCTGTCTGCCAACCAGTTCTCTATCCACGTCAGTACATTACCCCCAATACCATGTGCTTTAATTTTGCACACCAATCTCTTGTGTGGGACCTTGTCAAAAGCCTTTTGAAAGTCCAAATGCACCACATCTACTGGCTCCCCCTTGTCCACTCTACTAGTTACATCCTCAAAAAATTCTAGAAGATTTGTCAAGCATGATTTCCCTTTCATAAACCCATGCTGACTTGGACCGATTCTGTCACTACTTTCCAAATGCGCTGCTATTTCATCTTTAATAATTGATTCCAACATTTTCCCTCAGTACTGCCCCTCCGACAGTGCGCATTCCCTCAGTACTGCCGCTCCGACAGTGCGGCTCTCCCTCAGTACTGCCCCTCCGACAGTGCGGGGCTCCCTCAGTACTGCCCCTCCGACAGTGCGGCACTCCCTCAGTACTGCCCCTCCGACAGTACGGCACTCCCTCAGTACTGCCCCTCCGACAGTGCGGCATTCCTTCAGTACTGCCCCTCCAACAGTGCGGCATTCCCTCAGTACTGCCCCTCCGACAGTACGGCACTCCCTCAGTACTGCCCCTCCGACAGTGCGGCATTCCCTCAGTACTGCCCCTCCAACAGTGCGGCGCTCCCTTAGTACTGCCCCTCCCAAAGTGCGGGACTCCCTCAATACTGCCCCTCCCAAAGTGCGGCAATCCCTCAGTACTGCCCCTCCGACAGTGCGGCGCTCCCTCAGTACTGACCCTCCGACAGTGCGGCACTCCCTCAGTACTGCCCCTCCGACAGTGCGGCGCTCCCTCAGTACTGCCCCTCCGACAGTGCGGCACTCCCTCAGTACTGACCCACGGACAGTACGGCACTCCCTCAGTACTGCCCCTCCGACAGTGCGGCACTCCCTCAGTACTGCCCCTCCGACAGTGCGGCGCTCCCTCAGTACTGCCCCTCCGACAGTGCGGCACTCCCTCAGTACTGCCCCTCCGACAGTGCGGCGCTCCCTCAGTACTGCCCCTCCGACAGTGCGGCACTCCCTCAGTACTGACCCACGGACAGTACGGCGCTCCCTCAGTACTGCCCCTCCGACAGTGCGGCACTCCCTCAGTACTGCCCCTCCGACAGTGCGGCACTCCCTCAGTACTGCCCCTCCGACAGTGCGGCGCTCCCTCAGTACTGCCCCTCCGACAGTGCGGCGCTCCCTCAGTACTGCCCCTCCGACAGTGCGGCACTCCCTCAGTACTGCCCCTCCGATAGTGTCCAGGGACATGCCGTGGATCTTGATGACTGGGGGTCAGTGCTGTGCGGTGAGGGCAGGCTGGTGGAGGACCTTTGTCTTACGGATGTTAAGCGTAAGGCCCATGCTTTCATATGCCTCAGTGAAAAATCGACTATATCCTGGAGTTCAGCCTCTGAATGTGCACAGACGCAGCCGTCGTCCGCATACTGTAGCTCAACGACAGAGGTTGGGGTGGTCTTGGACCTGGCCTGGAGACGGTGAAGGTTGAACAGGTTCCCACTGGTTCTGTAGTTTAGTTCCACTCCAGCGGGGAGCTTGTTGACTGTGAGGTGGAGCACGGCAGCGAGGAAGATTGAGAAGAGGGTTGGGGGCGATGACACAGCCCTGTTTGACCCCGGTCTGGACGTGGATTGGGTCTGTAATAGAAACATAGAAACATTGAAAATAGGTGCAGGAGTAGGCCATTCAACCCTTCTAGCCTGCACCACCATTCAATCAGTTCATGGCTGAACATGAAACTTCAGTACCCCCTTCCTGCTTTCTCACCATACCCCTTGATCCCCCGAGTAGTAAGGACTACATCTAACTCCCTTTTGAATATATTTAGTGAATTGGCCTCAACAACTTTCTATGGTAGAGAATTCCACAGGTTCACCACTCTCTGGGTGAAGAAGTTTCTCCTCATCTCGGTCCTAAATGGCTTACCCTTTATCCTTAGACTGTGACCCCTGGTTCTGGACTTCCCCAACATCGGGAACATTCTTCCTGCATCTAACCTGTCCAAACCCGTCAGAATTTTAAACGTTTCTATGAGGTCCCCTCTCACTCTCTGAATTAACTGTTTCATTCTCCATCCTAATGTAGAATTCCACCATATTATGGTCACTCTTCCCCAAGGGGCCTCGCACAATGAGATTGTTAATTAGTCCTCTCTCATTACACAACACCCAGTCTAAGATGGCCTCCCCCCTAGTTGGTTCCTCGACATATTGGTCTAGAAAACCATCCCTTATGCACTCCAGGAAATCCTCCTCCACCGTATTGCTTCCAGTTTGGCTAGCCCAATCTATGTGCATATTAAAGTCACCCATTATAACTGCTGCACCTTTATTGCACGCACTCCTAATTTCCTGTTTGATGCCCTCCCCAACATCACTACGACTGTTTGGAGGTCTGTACACAACTCCCACTAACGTTTTTTGCCCTTTAGTGTTCTGCAGCTCTCCCCATATAGATTCCACATCATCCAAGCTAATGTCTTTCCGAACTATTGCATTAATCTCCTCTTTAACCAGCAATGCTACCCCACCTCCTTTTCCTTTTATTCTATCCTTCCTGAATGTTGAATACCCCTGGATGTTGAGTTCCCAGCCCTGATCATCCTGGAGCCACGTCTCGGTAATCCCAATCACATCATATTTGTTAACATCTATTTGCACAGTTAATTCATCCACCTTATTGCGGATACTCCTTGCATTAAGACACAAAGCCTTCAGGCTTGTTTTTTTAACACCCTTTGTCCTTTTAGAATTTTGCTGTACAGTGGCCCTTTTTGTTCTTTGCCTTGGGTTTCTCTGCCCTCCACTTTTCCTCATCTCCTTTCTGTCTTTTGCTTTTGCCTCCTTTTTGTCTCCCTCTGTCTCCCTGCATAGGTTCCCATCCCCCTGCCATATTAGTTTAACTCCTCCCCAACAGCACTAGCAAACACTCCCGCTAGGACATTGGTTCCGGTCCTGCCCAGGTGCAGACCGTCCGGTTTGTACTGGTCCCACCTCCCCCAGAACCGGTTCCAATGCCTGTGTGATGGATGGATCTGGGGGTAAGGATCGCGGCCTGCATATCACCGTGAAGCAGGCGAAGGATGTTGACAAACTTTTGGGAGAGGACGCTCCATAGACCCTCGCGGTCGACAGTGTCAAAGGCCTTTGTAAGATCGAAACAGGCCATTTATCAGGGCTGGCGCTGCTCCCTGCATTTTTCCTGTAACAGGCACGTTGCAAAGATCAGGCGGTGGATGGAGAAAGCACAGGAGATGCAACAACTGGCCGACAGCCACGATATGTGAGGATTTGTCGCTGCAGTCAAGGCCACCTCCGGTCCAAACTCCCAAGGCCCCACCCCAGTGCTGGCCAAGAACGGGGAAACACTCATCAAGGACACCGAGGCTGTCGGGGCCCGATGGAAGGAGCACTTCGAAGATCTCCTCAATCGAGACTCTGCCTTTGACTCGAGTGTTCCCGACTCCATCCCGCAGCATGTGACCCGCCACTACCTCAGTGAAACCCCAACGTTGGACAAGGTCGGCAAAGCCATAAAACAGCTCAAGAATAACAAGGCTGTGGGTGTGGATAGAATCCCTGCTGAGGCGATAAAATATGGTTCTCCCTTGTCCACTCCACTAGTTACATCCTCAAAAAATTCCAGAAGATTTGTCAAGCGTGATTTCCCTTTCATAAATCCACGCTGACTTGGACCGATCCTGTCACTGCTTTCCAAATGTGCTGCTATTTCATCTTTAATAATTGATTCCAACATTTTCCTCACTACTGATGTCAGGCTAACCGGTCTATAATTACCCGCTTTCTCTCTCCCTCCCTGTTTAAAAAGTGGTGTTACATTAGCTACCCTCCAGTCCATAGGAACTGATCCAGAGTCGATAGATTGTTGGAAAATGATCACCAATGCATCCACTATTTCTAGGGCCACTTCCTTAAGTACTCTGGGATGCAGACTATCAGGCCCCGGGGATTTATTGGCCTTCTATCCCATCAATATCCCGAAAACAATTTCCCGCCTAATAAGGATATCCTTCAGTTCCTCCTTCTCACTAGACACTCGTTCCCCGAGTACTTCCGGAAGGTTATTTGTGTCTTGCTTTGTGAAGACAGAACCAAAGTATTTGTTCAACTGGTCTGCCATTTCTTTGTTCCCCATTATAAATTCACCTGATTCTGACTGCAAGGGACCTACGTTTGTCTTCACTGATCTTTTTCTCTTCACATATCTATAGAAGCTTTTGCAGTCAGTTTTTATGTTCCCTGCAAGTTTCCTCTCATACTCTATTTCTCCCCTCCTAATTAAACCCTTTGTCCTCCTCTGCTCAATTCTAAATTTCTCCCAGTCCTCCGGTTTGTTGCTTTTTCTGGCCAATTTATATGCCTCTTCCTTGGTTTTAACACTATCCTTAATTTCCCTTGTTAGCCACGGTTGAGCTACCTTCCCCATTTTATTTTTACTGCAGACAGGGATGTACAATTGTTGAAGTTCATCCATGTGATCTTTAAATGTTTGCATTGCCTATCCACCATCAACCCTTTAAGTATCATTTGCCAGTCTATTCTAGCCAATTCATGTCTCATACCGTCGAAGTTACCTTTCCTTAACTTCAGGACCGTAGTCCCTGAATTAACTGTGTCACTCTCCATCTTAATAAAGAATTCTACCATATTATGGTCACTCTTCCCCAAGGGGCCTCGCACAACAAGATTGTTAATTAGTCTCTTCCCATTACACATCACCCAGTCTAGGATGGCCAGCTCTCTAGTTGGTTCCTCGACATATTGGTCTAGAAAACCATCCCTAATGCACAAGAACACAAGAACACAAGAATTAGGAACAGGAGTAGGCCATCTAGCCCCTCGAGCCTGCTCCACCATTCAACAAGATCATGGCTGATCTGGTCGTGGACTCAGCTCCACTTACCCGCCCTCTCCCCGTAACCCTTAATTCCCTTATTGGTTAAAAATCTATCTATCTGTGACTTGAATACATTCAATGAGCTAGCCTCAACTGCTTCCTTGGGCAGAGAATTCCACAGATTCACAACCCTCTGGGAGAAGAAATTCCTTCTCAACTCGGTTTTAAATTGGCTCCCCCGTATTTTGAGGCTGTGCCCCCTAGTTCTAGTCTCCCCGACCAGTGGAAACAACCTCTCTGCCTCTATCTTGTCTATCCCTTTCATTATTTTAAATGTTTCTATAAGATCACCCCTCATCCTTCTGAGCCCCAACGAGTAAAGACCCAGTCTGCTCAATCTATCATCATAAGGTAACCCCCTCATCTCCGGAATCAGACTAGTGAATCGTCTCTGTACCCCCTCCAAAGCTAGTATATCCTTCCTTAAGTAAGGTGACCAAAACTGCACGCAGTACTCCAGGTGCGGCCTCACCAATACCCTGTACAGTTGCAGCAGGACCTCCCTGCTTTTGTACTCCATCCCTCTCGCAATGAAGGCCAATATTCCATTTGCCTTCCTGATTACCTGCTGCACCTGCAAACTAATCTTTTGGGATTCATGCACAAGGACCCCCAGGTCCCTCTGTACCGCAGCATGTTGTAATTTCTCCCCATTCAAATAATATTCCCTTTTACTGTTTTTTTTCCCAAGGTGGATGACCTCACACTTTCCGACATTGTATTCCATCTGCCAAACCTTAGCCCATTCGCTTAACTTCTCCAAATCTCTTTGCAGCCTCTCTGAGTCCTCTACACAACCCGCTTTCCCACTAATCTTAGTGTCATCTGCAAATTTTGTTGCACTACACTCTGTCCCCTCTTCCAGGTCATCTATGTATATTGTAAACAGTTGTGGTCCCAGCACCGATCCCTGTGGCACACCACTAACCACTGATTTCCAACCCGAAAAGAACCCATTTATCCCGACTCTCTGCTTTCTGTTCGCCAGCCAATTCTCGATCCATGCTAATACATTTCCTCTGACTCCGCGTACCTTTATCTTCTGCAGTAACCTTTTGTGTGGTACCTTATCGAATGCCTTTTGGAAATCTAAATACACCACATCCATCGGTACACCTCTATCCACCATGCTTATTATATCCTCAAAGAATTCCAGTAAATTAGTTAAACATGATTTCCCTTTCATGAATCCATGCTGCGTCTGCTTGATTGCACTATTCCGATCCAGATGTCCCGCTATTTCTTCCTCAATGATAGTTTCAAGCATTTTCCCCACTACAGATGTCAAACTAACCGGCCGATAGTTACCTGCCTTTTGCTGCCCTCTTTTTTAAACAGAGGCGTTACATTAGCTGCTCTCCAATCCTCTGGTACCTCCCCAGAGTCCAGAGAATTTTGGTAGATTATAACAAATGCATCTGCTATAACTTCCGCCATCTCTTTTAATACCCTGGGATGCATTTCATCAGGACCAGGGGACTTGTCTACCACTCCAGGAAATCCTCCTCCACCGCAGTGCTACCAGTTTGGTTAGCCCAATCAATATGTAGATTAATGTCGCCCATGATAACTGCTGTACCTTTATTGCACACGTCCCTTATTTCTTGTTTGATGCTGTCCCCAGCCTCACTACTACTGTTTGGTGGTCTGTACACAACTCCCACTCGCGTTTTCTGCCCTTTGGTATTCTGTAGCTCCATCCATACCGATTCCACATCATCCAGGCTAATGTCCCTCCTTACTATTGCATTAATTTCCTCTTTAACCAGCAATGTCACCCCGCCTCCTTTTCCTCTCTGTCTATCCTTCCTAAATGTTGAATACCCCTGGATGTTGAGTTCCCAGCCTTGGTCACCCTGGAGCCATGTCTCTGTGATACCAATTACATCATATCCGTTAACTGCTATCTGCACAGTTAATTCATCCACCTTATTCCGAATACTCTTCGCATTGAGGCACAGAGCCTTCAGGCTTGTCTTTCTAACACACTTTGCTCTTTTAGAATTTTGCTGTAATGTGGCCCTTTTTGCTTTTTGCCTTGGGTTTCTCTGCCCTCCACTTTTACTTTTCTTCTTTCTGTCTTTTGCTTCTGTCCCCATTCTACTTCCTTCTGTCTCCCTGCATAGGTTCCCATCCCCTTGCCATATTAGTTTAACTCCTCTCCAACAGCACTAGCAAACACTCCCCACAGGACATTGGTTCCGGTCCTGCCCAGGTACAGACCGTCCGGTTTGCACTGGTCCCACCTCCCCCAGAACCAGTTCCAATGTCCCAGGAATTTGAATCCCTCCCTTCTGCACCACTGCTCAAGCCACGTATTCATCTGAGCTATCCTGCGATTCCGACTCTGACTAGCACGTGGCACTGGTAGCAATCCTGAGATTACTACTTTTGTGGTCCTACTTTTTAATTTAGCTCCTAGCTCCTTAAATTTGTCTTGTAGGACCTCATCCCTTTTTTTACCGATATCGTTGGTACCTCTATGCACCACGACAACTGGCTGTTCACCCTCCCTTTTTAGAATGTCCTGCACCCGCTCCAAGACATCCTTGACCCTTGCAGCAGGGAGGCAACATACCATCCTGGAGTCTCGGTTGCGGCCGCAGAAACGCTTATCTATTCCCCTTACAATCGAATCCCCTGTCACTATCGCTCTCCCGCTCTTTTTCCTGCCCTCCTGAGCAGCAGAGCCAGCCACGGTGCCATGAACTTGGCTGATGCTGCCCTCCCCTGATGAGTCATCCCCCCCCCCACCACCCCGCCAACAGTACCCAAAGCGGTGTATCTGTTTTGCAGGGGGATGACCGCAGGGGACCCCTGCACTACCTTCCTTGCACTGCTCTTCCTGTTGGTCACCCATTCCCTATCTGGCTGTGTACCCTTTACCTGTGGTGTGACCAACTCACTAAACGTGCTGTTCACGACAACCTCAGCATCGTGCATGCTCCAGAGTGAATCCACCCGCAGCTCCAGTGCCGCAATGTGGTCCGTCAGGTGCGATACGAGGCTCCGCCTCAGATCATTCTGTGATACAAAGAAATTCTGTGACGTATTTCTCCCTTTCCTCCGTTTCCCCGTTTCCCACAATACAACAGTGACCACCCTCCAAAAGTATTTCATTGGCTGCAAAGCGCTTTGTGACGTCCGGTGGTCGTGAAAGGCGCTATATAAATGCAAGTCTTTCTTTCTTCCATCCTAACTGCTCCCTTTCCCATCTTCTATCGTCCTGCCCCTTCATTTCTTTCCCCCCTTTCCCCTCCTCTCCCACCCACTGACTTTCCACAATCCGGTTCCCGCTTTAATGGGGCCTTGACGGAATTACAGTTGCACAACCATAATTTGCTCCGATTGGCGGCTCTGCTTTAAGGGCGATTCCAGCGAGCGGCCGCTGCCGACAGAAGCGCGATGACGCAAAGACGCTGGGGCGGGGACGGAAGGGAAGCTGGAGCGGCCCTGTGATTGGTTGGCGGAAGCTGTCCATCACCCAGCCGAGTGGGCGGATTCCCTCACAGCCGGACGGCGCTGGCCATTGGCTGAGGCGGCTGCCCATCAAGCAGAGGGCCAGCTGCCATTGGCTGAGGCGATGGATGCAGTGTAAAGCGCCCCCTGCAGGGCCAGGGAGGCTATTACAGGGTGCCATCAAACACAACAACAACTTATATTTATATAGCACCTGCACCGTACACTCCCAGGGCAGGTCCAGCACGGGTTAGATACAAGAAGAAAGAAAGACGTACATTTATATAGCGCCTTTCACGGTCACCGGACGCCTCAATCACTTTACGGCCAATGACGTACTTTTGGGGTGTGCTCACTGTTGCATTGTGGGAAACGCGGCAGCCAATTTGTGCACAGCAAGATCCCACACACAGCGATGTGATAATGACCCAATCATCTGTTTTTGTTATGTTGGTCGAGGGATAAATATTGGCCCCAGGTCACCGGGGAGAACTCCCCTGCTCTTCTTCCAAATAGTGCCCTGAGATCTTTTACATCCACCTGAGAGCAGACGGGGCCTCGGTTTAACGTCTCATCCGAAAGATGGCACCTCCGGCAGTGCGGCGCTCCCTCAGTACTGACCCTCCGACAGTGCGGCACTCCCTCAGTACTGCCCCTCCGGCAGTGCGGGGCTCCCTCAGTACTGCCCCTCCGACAGTGCGGCGCTCCCTCAGTACTGCCCCTCCGGCAGTGCGGCGCTCCCTCAGTACTGCCCCTCCGACAGTGCGGCGCTCCCTCAGTACTGCCCCTCCGACAGTGCGGCACTCCCTCAGTACTGCCTCTCCGACAGTGCGGCGCTCCCTCAGTACTGACCCTCCGGCAGTGCAGCAATCCCTCAGTACTGCCCCTCCGACAGTGCGGCGCTCCCTCAGTACTGCCCCTCCGACAGTGCGGCGCTCCCTCAGTACTGCCCCTCCGACAATGCGGCACTCCCTCAGTAATATCTCTCCGACAGTGCGGCGCTCCCTCAGTACTGTCCCTCCGACAATACGGCACTCCCTCAGTACTGCCCCTCTGACAGTGCAGGGCTCCCTCAGTACTGCCCCTCCGACAATGCGGCACTCCCTCAGTAATATCTCTCCGACAGTGCGGCGCTCCCTCAGTACTGTCCCTCCGACAATACAGCACTCCCTCAGTACTGCCCCTCCGACAATAGGGCACTCCCTCAGTACTGCCCCTCCGACAGTGCGGCACTCCCTCAGTACTGCCCCTCCAACAGTGCGGCACTCCCTCAGTACTGCCCCTCCGACAGTGCGGCACTCCCTCAGTACTGCCCCTCCGATAGTGCGGCGCTCCCTTAGCAACATAGAAACATAGAAACATAGAAAATAGGTGCAGGCGTACGCCATTCGGCCCTTCGATCCTGCACCACCATTTAATAAGATCATGGCTGATCATTCCCTCTGTACCCCTTTCCTGCTTTGTCTCCATACCCCTTGACCACTTTAGCTGTAAGGGCCACATCTAACTCTCTCTTGAATATATCCAATGAACTGGCCTCAACAACTCTCTGCGGTCGAAAATTCCACAGGTTCACCACTCTCTGAGTGAAGAAGTTTCTCCTCATTTCAGTCCTAAATGGCTTACCCATTATCCTTAGACTGTGACCCCTGGTTCTGGACTTCCCCAACATCGGGAACATTCTTCCCGCATCTAACCTGTCCAGTCCCATCAGAATTTTATATGTTTCCATGAGATCCCCTCTCATCCTTCTAAATTCCAGTGAATATAAGCCGAGCCGATCCAGTCTCTCCTCATATGTCAGTCCTGCCATCCCGGGAATCAGTCTGGTGAACCTTCGCTGCACTCCCTTAATAGCAAGAACGTCCTTCCTCAGATTAGGAGACCAAAACTGAACACAATATTCCAGGTGAGGCCTCACCAAGGCCCTGTACAACTGCAGTAAGACCTCCCTGCCCCTGTACTCAAATCCCCTCGCTATGAAGGCCAACATACCATTTGCCTTCTTCACCGCCTGCTGTACCTGCATGCCAACTTTCAATGACTGATGTACCATAACACCCAGGTCTCGTTGCACCTCCCCTTTTCCTAATCTGCCGCCATTCAGATAATATTCTGCCTTTTTCGTTTTTGCACCCAAAGTGGATAACCTCACATTTATCCACATTATACTGCATCTGCCATGTATTTGCCCACTCACCTAACCTGTCCAAGTCACCCTGCAGCCTCTTAGCATCCTCCTCACAGCTCACACCGCCACCCAACTTAGTGTCATCTGCAAACTTGGAGATATTACGTTCAATTCCTTCATCTAAATCATGAATGTATATTGTAAATAGCTGGGGTCCCAGCACTGAGCCCTGCGGCACTCCACTAGTCACTGCCTGCCATTCTGAAAAGGACCCGTTTATCCCGACTCTCTGCTTCCTGTCTGCCAACCAGTTCTCTATCCACGTCAGTACATTAACCCCAATACCATGTGCTTTGATTTTGCACACCAATCTCTTGTGTGGGACGTTGTCAAAAGCCTTTTGAAAGTCCAAATACACCACATCCACTGGTTATCCCTTGTCTACTCCACTAGTTATATCCTGAAAAAATTCCTGAAGATTTGCCAAGCATGATTTCCCTTTCATAAATCCATGCTTTTTTGCCCTTTAGTGTTCTGCAGCTCTCCCCATATAGATTCCACATCATCCAAGCTCATGTCCTTCCTAACTATTGCCTTAATCTCCTCTTTAACCAGCAATGCTACCCCACCTCCTTTTCCTTTTATTCTATCCTTCCTGAATGTTGAATACCCCTGGATGTTGAGTTCCCAGCCCTGATCATCCTGGAGCCACGTCTCCGTAATCCCAATCACATCATATTTGTTAACATCTATTTGCACAGTTAATTCATCCACCTTATTGCGGATACTCCTTGCATTAAGACACAAAGCCTTCAGGCTTGTTTTTTTAACACCCTTTGTCCTTTTAGAATTTTGCTGTACAGTGGCCCTTTTTGTTCTTTGACTTGGGTTTCTCTGCCCTCCACTTTTCCTCATCTCCTTTCTGTCTTTTGCTTTTGCCTCATTTTTGTCTCCCTCTGTCTCCCTGCATTGGTTCCCATCCCCCTGCCATATTAGTTTAACTCCTCCCCAACAGCACTAGCAAAAACTCCCGCTAGGACATTGGTTCCGGTCCTGCCCAGGTGCAGACCGTCCGGTTTGTACTGGTCCCACCTCCCCCAGAACCGGTTCCAATGCCTGTGTGATGGATGGATCTGTGGGTAAGGATCACGGTCTGCATGTCACCGTGAAGCAGGCGAAGGATGTTGACAAACTTTTGGGGGAGGACGCTCCATAGACCCTCGCGGTCGACAGTGTCAAAGGCCTTTGTAAGATCGAAACAGGCCATGTATCAGGGCTGGCGCTGCTCCCTGCATTTTTCCTGTAACAGGCGCGTTGCAAAGATCAGGTGGTGGATGGAGAAAGCACAGGAGATGCAACAACTGGCCGACAGCCACGATATGTGAGGATTTGTCGCTGCGGTCAAGGCAACCTCCGGTCCAAACTCCCAAGGCCCCACCCCAGTGCTGGCCAAGAACGGGGAAACACTCATCAAGGACACCGAGGCTGTCGGGGCCCGATGGAAGGAGCACTTCGAAGATCTCCTCAATCGAGACTCTGCCTTTGACTCGAGTGTTCTCGACTCCATCCCGCAGCATGTGACCCGCCACTACCTCAGTGAAACCCCAACGTTGGACAAGGTCGGCAAAGCCATAAAACAGCTCAAGAATAACAAGGCTGTGGGTGTGGATAGAATCCCTGCTGAGGCGATAAAATATGGTTCTCCCTTGTCCACTCCACTAGTTACATCCTCAAAAAATTCCAGAAGATTTGTCAAGCATGATTTCCCTTTCATAAATCCACGCTGACTTGGACCGATCCTGTCACTGCTTTCCAAATGTGCTGCTATTTCATCTTTAATAATTGATTCCAACATTTTCCTCACTACTGATGTCAGGCTAACCGGTCTATAATTACCCATTTTCTCCCTCCCTCCCTGCTTAAACAGTGGTGTTACATTATCTACCCTCCAGTCCATAGGAACTGATCCAGAGTCGATAGACTGTTGGAAAATGATCACCAATGCATCCACTATTTCTAGGGCCACTTCCTTAAGTACTCTGGGATGCAAACTATCAGGCCCCGGGGATTTATCGGCCTTCTATCCCATCAATATCCCAAATACAATTTCCCGCCGAATAAAGATATCCTTCAGTTCCTCCTTCTCACTAGACCCTCGGTCCCCTAGTACAATCTGAAGGTTATTTGTGTCTTCCTTCGTGAAGACAGAACCAAAGTATTTGTTCAACTGGTCTGCCATTTCTTTGTTCCCCATTATAAATTCACCTGAATCCGACTACAAGGGACCTACGTTTGTCTTCACTGATCTTTTTCTCTTCACCTATCTATAGAAGCTTTTGCAGTCAGTTTTTATATTCCTGGCAAGCTTCCTCTCATATTCTATTTCCCCTCTTAATTAAACCCTATCTACACAGTTAATTTGTCCACCTTATTCCGAATACTCCTCGCATTGAGGCACAGAGCCTTCAGGCTTGTCTTTCTAACACACTTCGCTCCTTTAGAATTTTGCTGTAATGTGGCCCTTTTTGCCCCTCCCCAACAGCACTAGCAAACACTCCCGCTAGGACATTGGTTCCGGTCCTGCCCAGGTGCAGACCGTCCGGTTTGTACTGGTCCCACCTCCCCTCCAACAGTGCGGCACTCCCTCAGTACTGCCCCTCCTACAGTGCGGTGCTCCCTCAGTAGTGCCCCTCCGACAGTGCGGCACTCCCTCAGTACTGCCCCTCCAACAGTGTGGCATTCCCTCAGTACTGCCCATCCAACAGTGCGGCATTCCCTCAGTACTGCCCCTCCAACAGTGCGGCATTCCCTCAGTACTGCCCCTCCAACAGTGCGGCATTCCCTCAGTACTGCCCCTCCGACAGTGCGGCACTCCCTCAGTACTGCCCCTCCGACAATGCGGCGCTCCCTCAGTACTACCCCTCCGACAGTGCGGCTCTCCCTCAGTACTGCCCCTCCGACAGTGCGGCACTCCCTCAGTACTGCCCCTCCGACAGTGCGGCACTCCCTCAGTACTGCCCCTCCGACAGTGCGGAGCTCCCTCAGTACTGTCCCTCCGACAGTGCGGCGCTCCCTCAGTACTGTCCCTCCGACAGTGCGGCACTCCCTCAGTACTGTCCCTCTCCGACAGTGCGGCACTCCCTCAGTATTGCCCCTCCGACAGTGCGGCACTCCCTCAGTACTCCCTCTCCGACAGTGCGGTGCTCCCTCAGTACTCCCTCTCCGACAGTGCAGCGTTCCCTCAGTCCTGCCCCTCCGACAGTGCGGTGCTCCCTCAGTAACATAGAAACATAGAAAATAGGTGCAGGAGTAGGCCATTCGGCCCTTTGAGCCTGCACCACCATTCAATAAGATCATGGCTGATCATTCCCTCAGTACCCCTTTCCTGCTTTCTCTCCATACCCCTTGATCCCTTTAGCCGTTAGGGCCACATCTAACTCCCTTTTGAATATATCTAACGAACTGGCCGCAACAACTCTCTGCGGTAGAGAATTCCACAGGTTCACAATTCTCTGAGTGAAGAAGTTTCTCCTCATCTCGGTCCTAAATGGCCTACCCCTTATCCTTAGACTGTGACCCCTGGTTCTGGACTTCCCCAACATTGGGAACATTCTTCCTGCATCTAACCTGTCCAGTCCCGTCAGAATTTTATATGTTTCTATGAGATCCCCTCTCATTCTTCTAAACTCCAGTGAATACAGGCCCAGTCGATCCAGTCTCTCCTCATATGTCAGTCCTGCCATCCCGGGAATCAGTCTGGTGAACCTTCGCTGCACTCCCTCAATAGCAAGAACATCCTTCCTCAGATTAGGAGACCAAAACTGAACACAATATTCCAGGTAAGGCCTCACCAAGGACCTGTACAACTGCAGTAAGACCTCCCTGCTCCTATACTCAAATACCCTCGCTATGAAGGCCAACATACCATTTGCCTTCTTCACCGCCTGCTGTACCTGTATGCCAACTTTCAATGACTGATGTACCATGACACCCAGGTCTCGTTGCACCTCCCCTTTTCCTAATCTGCCGCCATTCAGATAATATTCTGCCTTCCTGTTTTTGCCCCCAAAGTGGATAACCTCACATTTATCCACATTATACTGCATCTGCCATGCATTTGCCCACTCACCTAACCTGTCCAAGTCACCCTGCAGCCTCTTAGCATCCCCCTCACAGCTCACACCGCCACCCAGCTTAGTGTCATCTGCAAACTTGGAGATATTACACTCAATTCCTTCATCTAAATCATTAATGTATATTGTAAATAGCTGGGGTCCCAGCACTGAGCCCTGTGGCACTCCACTAGTCACTGCCTGCCATTCTGAAAAGGACCCGTTTATCCCGACTCTCTGCTTCCTGTCTGCCAACCAGTTCTCTATCCACGTCAGTACATTACCCCCAATACCATGTGCTTTAATTTTGCACACCAATCTCTTGTGTGGGACCTTGTCAAAAGCCTTTTGAAAGTCCAAATACACCACATCCACTGGCTCCCCCTTGTCCCCCTCGACTATTTACATCCTCAAAAAATTCTAGAAGATTTGTCAAGCATGATTTCCCTTTCATAAATCCATGCTGACTTGGACCGATTCTGTCACTGCTTTCCAAATGCGCTGCTATTTCATCTTTAGTAATTGATTCCAACATTTTCCCTCAGTACTGCCCCTCCGACAGTGCGCACTCCCTCAGTACTGCCCCTCCGACAGTGCGGCACTCCCTCAGTACTGCCCCTCCGACAGTGCGGCATTCCCTCAGTACTGCCCCTCCGACAGTGCGGCATTCCCTCAGTACTGCCCCTCCGACAGTGCGGGGCTCCCTCAGTACTGCCACTCCGACAGTGCGGCGCTCCCTTAGTACTGCCCCTACCAAAGTGCGGAACTCCCTCAGTACTGCCCCTCCCAAAGTGCGGCACTCCCTCAGTACTGCCCCTCCGACAGTGCGGCGCTCCCTCAGTACTGCCCCTCCGACAGTGCGGCACTCCCTCAGTACTGCCCTTCCGACAGTGCGGCACTCCCTCAATACTGCCCCTCCGACAGTGCGGCGCTCCCTCAGTACTGCCCCTCCGATAGTGTCCAGGGACATGCCGTGGATCTTGATGACTGGGGGTCAGTGCTGTGCGGTGAGGACAGGCTGGTGGAGGACCTTTGTCTTACGGATGTTAAGCGTAAGGCCCATGCTTTCATATGCCTCAGTGAAAACATCGACTATATCCTGGAGTTCAGCCTCTGAATGTGCACAGACGCAGCCGTCGTCCGCATACTGTAGCTCAACGACAGAGGTTGGGGTGGTCTTGGACCTGGCCTGGAGACGGTGAAGGTTGAACAGGTTCCCACTGGTTCTGTAGTTTAGTTCCACTCCAGCGGGGAGCTTGTTGACTGTGAGGTGGAGCACGGCAGCGAGGAAGATTGAGAAGAGGGTTGCGGGGGGGCGATGACACAGCCCTGTTTGACCCCGGTCTGGACGTGGATTGGGTCTGTAATAGAAACATAGAAACATAGAAAATAGGTGCAGGAGTAGGCCATTCAACCCTTCTAGCCTGCACCACCATTCAATCAGTTCATGGCTGAACATGAAACTTCAGTACCCCCTTCCTGCTTTCTCACCATACCCCTTGATCCCCCTAGTAGTAAGGACTACATCTAACTCCCTTTTGAATATATTTAGTGAATTGGCCTCAACAACTTTCTGTGGTAGAGAATTCCACAGGTTCACCACTCTCTGGGTGAAGAAGTTTCTCCTCATCTCGGTCCTAAATGGCTTACCCCTTATCCTTAGACTGTGACCCCTGGTTCTGGACTTCCCCAACATCGGGAACATTCTTCCTGCATCTAACCTGTCCAAACCCGTCAGAATTTTAAACGTTTCTATGAGGTCCCCTCTCACTCTCTGAATTAACTGTTTCATTCTCCATCCTAATGTAGAATTCCACCATATTATGGTCACTCTTCCCCAAGGGGCCTCGCACAATGAGATTGTTAATTAGTCCTCTCTCATTACACAACACCCAGTCTAAGATGGCCTCCCCCCTAGTTGGTTCCTCGACATGTTGGTCTAGAAAACCATCCCTTATGCACTCCAGGAAATCCTCCTCCACCGTATTGCTTCCAGTTTGGCTAGCCCAATCTATGTGCATATTAAAGTCACCCATTATAACTGCTGCACCTTTATTGCACGCACTCCTAATTTCCTGTTTGATGCCCTCCCCAACATCACTACGACTGTTTGGAGGTCTGTACACAACTCCCACTAACGTTTTTTGCCCTTTAGTGTTCTGCAGCTCTCCCCATATAGATTCCACATCATCCAAGCTCATGTCTTTCCTAACTATTACATTAATCTCCTCTTTAACCAGCAATGCTACCCCACCTCCTTTTCCTTTTATTCTATCCTTCCTGAATGTTGAATACCCCTGGATGTTGAGTTCCCAGCCCTGATCATCCTGGAGCCACGTCTCCGTAATCCCAATCACATCATATTTGTTAACATCTATTTGCACAGTTAATTCATCCACTTTATTGCGGATACTCCTTGCATTAAGACACAAAGCCTTCAGGCTTGTTTTTTTAACACCCTTTGTCCTTTTAGAATTTTGCTGTACAGTAGCCCTTTTTGTTCTTTGCCTTGGGTTTCTCTGCCCTCCACTTTTCCTCATCTCCTTTCTGTCTTTTGCTTTTGCCTCCTTTTTGTCTCCCTCTGTCTCCCTGCATTGGTTCCCATCCCCCTGCCATATTAGTTTAACTCCTCCCCAACAGCACTAGCAAACACTCCCGCTAGGACATTGGTTCCGGTCCTGCCCAGGTGCAGACCGTCCGGTTTGTACTGGTCCCACCTCCCCCAGAACCGGTTCCAATGCCTGTGTGATGGATGGATCTGTGGGTAAGGATCACGGTCTGCATGTCACCGTGAAACAGGCGAAGGATGTTGACAAACTTTTGGGGGAGGACGCTCCATAGACCCTCGCGGTCGACAGTGTCAAAGGCCTTTGTAAGATCGAAACAGGCCATGTATCAGGGCTGGCGCTGCTCCCTGCATTTTTCCTGTAACAGGCGAGTTGCAAAGATCAGGTGGTGGATGGAGAAAGCACAGGAGATGCAACAACTGGCCGACAGCCACGATATGTGAGGATTTGTCGCTGCAGTCAAGGCTACCTCCGGTCCAAACTCCCAAGGCCCCACACCAGTGCTGGCCAAGAACGGGGAAACACTCATCAAGGACACCGAGGCTGTCGGGGCCCGATGGAAGGAGCACTTCGAAGATCTCCTCAATCGAGACTCTGCCTTTGACTCGAGTGTTCCCGACTCCATCCCGCAGCATGTGACCCGCCACTACCTCAGTGAAACCCCAACGTTGGACAAGGTCGGCAAAGCCATAAAACAGCTCAAGAATAACAAGGCTGTGGGTGTGGATAGAATCCCTGCTGAGGCGATAAAATATGGTTCTCCCTTGTCCACTCCACTAGTTACATCCTCAAAAAATTCCAGAAGATTTGTCAAGTATGATTTCCCTTTCATAAATCCACGCTGACTTGGACCGATCCTGTCACTGCTTTCCAAATGTGCTGCTATTTCATCTTTAATAATTGATTCCAACATTTTCCCCACTACTGATGTCAGGCTAACCGGTCTATAATTACCCATTTTCTCTCTCCCTCCCTGTTTAAACAGTGGTGTTACATTATCTACCCTCCAGTCCATAGGAACTGATCCAGAGTCGATCGACTGTTGGAAAATGATCACCAATGCATCCACTATTTCTAGGGCCACTTCCTTAAGTACTCTGGGATGCAGACTATCAGGCCCCGGGGATTTATCGGCCTTCAATCCCATCAATATCCCGAAAACAATTTCCTGCCTAATAAGGATATCCTTCAGTTCCTCCTTCTCACGAGATCCTCGGCCCCCTAGTACAATCTGAAGGTTATTTGTGTCTTCCTTCGTGAAGACAGAACCAAAGTATTTGTTCAACTGGTCTGCCATTTCTTTGTTCCCCATTATAAATTCACCTGAATCCGACTGCAAGGGACCTACGTTTGTCTTCAGTAATCTTTTTCTCTTCACATATCTATAGAAACTTTTGCAGTCAGCTTTTATGTTCCCAGCAAGCTTCCTCTCATACTCTATTTTCCCCTCCTAATTAAACCCTTAGTCCTCCTCTGTTGAATTCTAAAATTCTCCCAGTCCTCAGGTTTGTTGCTTTTTCTGGTCAATTTATATGCCTCTTCCTTGGTTTTAACACTATCCTTAATTTCCCTTGTTAGCCACGGTTGAGCCACCTTCCCCGTTTTATTTTTAATCCAGACAGGGATGTACAATTGCTGAAGTTCATCCATGTGATCTTTAAATGTCTGCCATTGCCTATCCACTGTCAACCCTTTGAATATCCTTTGCCAGTCTATTCTAGTCAATTCACGCCTCATACCATCGAAGTTACCTTTCCTTAACTTCACGACCCTAGTGTCTAAATTAACTGTGTCACTCTCCATCTTAATAAAGAATTCTACCATATTATGGTCACTCTTCCCCAAGGGGCCTCGACAGTGCGGCACTCCCTCAGTACCGCCCCTCCGACAGTGCGGCACTCCCTCAGTACTGCCCCTCCGACAGTGCAGCACTCCCTCAGTACTGCCCCTCCGACAGTGCGGCACTCCCTCAGTACTGCTCCTCCGACACTGCGGTGCTCCCTCAGTACTGCCCCTCCGACAGTGCGGAGCTCCCTCAGTACTGCCCCTCCGACAATGCGGCACTTCCTCAGTACTGCCCCTCCGACAGTGCGGCACTCCCTCAGTACTGTCCCTCCGACAGTGCGGGGCTCCCTCAGTACTGCCCCTCCGACAGTGCGGCACTCCCTCAGTACCGCCCCTACGACAGTATGGTGCTCCCTCAGTACTGCCCCTCCGACAGTGCGGCGCTCCCTCAGTACTGCCCCTCCGACAGTGCAGCTCTCCCTCAGTACTGCCCCTCCGACAGTGCGGCACTCCCTCAGTACTGCCCCTCCGACAGTGCGGCACTCCCTCAGTACTGCCCCTCCGACAGTGCGGCACTCCCTCAGTACTGCCCCTCCGACAGTGCGGCACTCCCTCAGTACTGCCCCTCCGACAGTGCGGTGCTCCCTCAGTAACATAGAAACATAGAAAATAGGTGCAGGAGTACGCCATTCGGCCCTTTGAGCCTGCACCACCATTCAATAAGATCATGGCTGATCATTCCCTCAGTACCCCTTTCCTGCTTTCTCTCCATACCCCTTGATCCCTTTAGCCGTAAGATCCACATCTAACTCCCTCTTGAATATATCCAATGAACTGACCTCAACAACTTTCTGTGGTAGAGAATTCCACAGGTTCACAACTCTCTGAGTGAAGAAGTTTCTCCTCATCTCGGCCCTAAATGGCCTACCCCTTATCCTTAGACTGTGACCCCTGGTTCTGGACTTCCCCAACATCGGGAACATTCTTCCTGCATCTAACCTGTCCAGTCCCATCAGAATTTTATATGTTCCTATGAGATCCCCTCTCATTCTTCTAAACTCCAGTGAATACAGGCCCAGTCGATCCAGTCTCTCCTCATATGTCAGTCCTGCCATCCCGGGAATCAGTCTGGTGAACCTTCGCTGCACTCCCTCGATAGCAAGAACGTCCTTCCTCAGATTAGGAGACCAAAACTGAACACAATATTCCAGGTGAGGCCTCACCAAGGCCCTGTACAACTGCAGTAAGACCTCCCTGCTCCTATACTCAAATCCCCTCGCTATGAAGGCCAACATACCATTTGCCTTCTTCACCGCCTGCTGTACCTGCATGCCAACTTTCAATGACTGATGTACCATGACACCCAGGTCTCGTTGCACCTCCCCTTTTCCTAATCTGTCACCATTCAGATAATATTCTGCCTTCCTGTTGTTGCCCCCAAAGTGGATAACCTCACATTTATCCACATTATACTGCATCTGCCATGTATTTGCCCGCTCACCTAACCTGTCCAAGTCACCCTGCAGCCTCTTAGCGTCCCCCTCACAGCTCACACCGCCACCCAGCTTAGTGTCATCTGTAAACTTGGAGATATTACACTCAATTCCTTCATCCAAATCATTGATGTATATTGTAAATAGCTGGGGTCCCAGCACTGAGCCCTGCGGCACTCCACTAGTCACTGCCTGCCATTCTGAAAAGGACCCGTTTATCCCGACTCTCTGCTTCCTGTCTGCCAACCAGTTCTCTCTCCACGTCAGTACATTACCCCCAATACCATGTGCTTTAATTTTGCACACCAATCTCTTGTGTGGGACCTTGTCAAAAGCCTTTTGAAAGTCCAAATACACCACATCCATTGGTTCTCCCTTCTCCACTCCACTAGTTACATCCTCAAAAAATTCCAGAAGATTTGTCAAGCATGATTTCCCTTTCATAAATCCATGCTGACTTGGACCGATTCTGTCACTGCTTTCCAAATGTGCTGCTATTTCATCTTTAATAATTGATTCCAACATTTTCCCTCAGTACTGCCCCTCCGACAGTGCGCACTCCCTCAGTACTGCCCCTCCGACAGTGCGGCGCTCCCTCAGTACTGCCCCTCCGACAGTGCGGCACTCCCTCAGTACTGCCCCTCTGACAGTGCGTGGCTCCCTCAGTAGTGCCCCTCCGACAGTGCAGCATTCCCTCAGTACTGCCACTCCCACAGTGCGGCACTCCCTCAGTACTGCCCCTCCGACAGTGCGGCACTCCTTCAGTACTGCCCCTCCGACAGTGCGTGGCTCCCTCAGTACTGCCCCTCCGACAGTGCAGCATTCCCTCAGTACTGCCCCTCCGACAGTGCGGCACTCCCTCAGTACTGTCCCTCCGACAGTGCGGCACTCCCTCAGTACTGCCCCTCCGACAGTGCGGCACTCTCTCAGTACTGTCCCTCCGACAGTGCGGCACTCCCTCAGTACTGCCCCTCCGACAGTGCGGCACTCCCTCAGTACTGCCACTCCGACAGTGCGGCACTCCCTCAGTACTGCCCCTCCGACAGTGCGGCACTCCCTCAGTACTGCACTGGGAGTGTCAGCCTGGATTTATTTGCTCCAGTCCCTGGAGTGGTACTCAAACCCACAACCTTCTGACTCAGAGGCGAGAGTGCTGCCCACTGAGACAAGGCTGACAGGGCAGGGACAACCCGATTAGTTATTGTATTACACCCAGAACTTGGGTTAATGCTGCCTCCTGGTGGTGAGTTATTGTATTACACCCAGAGTTTGGTTAATGCTGCCTCCTGGTGGTGAGTTATTGTATTACACCCAGAACTTGGGTTAATGCTGCCTCCTGGTGGTGAGTTATTGTATTACACCCAGAGCTTGGGTTAATGCTGCCTCCTGGTGGTGAGTTATTGTATTACACCCAGAACTTGGGTTAATGCTGCCTCCTGGTGGTGAGTTATTGTATTACACCCAGAACTTGGGTTAATGCTGCCTCCTGGTGGTGAGTTATTGTATTACACGCAGAGCTTGGGTTAATGCTGCCTCCTGGTGGTGAGTTATTGTATTACACGCAGAGCTTGGTTTAATGCTGCCTCCTTGTGGTGAGTTATTGTATTACACGCAGAGCTTGGGTTAATGCTGCCTCCTGGTGGTGAGTTATTGTATTACACGCAGAGCTTGGGTTAATGCTGCCTCCTTGTGTTGAGTTATTGTATTACACCCAGAACTTGGGTTAATGCTGCCTCCTGGTGGTGAGTTATTGTATTACACCCAGAACTTGGGTTAATGCTGCCTCCTGGTGGTGAGTTATTGTATTACACCCAGAACTTGGGTTAATGCTGCCTCCTGGTGGTGAGTTATTGTATTACACGCAGAACGTGGATTAATGCTGCCTCCTGGTGGTGAGTTATTGTATTACCTCGAGAACTTGGATTAATGCTGCCTCCTGGTGGTGAGTTATTGTATTACACCCAGAACTTGGGTTAATGCTGCCTCCTGGTGGTGAGTTATTGTATTACATCCAGAACCTGGATTAATGCTGCCTCCTGGTGGTGAGTTATTGTATTACATCCAGAACCTGGATTAATGCTGCCTCCTGGTGGTGAGTTATTGTATTACACGCAGAACGTGGATTAATGCTGCCTCCTGGTGGTGAGTTATTGTATTACATCCAGAACTTGGATTAATGCTGCCTCCTGGTGGTGAGTTATTGTATTACATCCAGAACCTGGATTAATGCTGCCTCCTGGTGGTGAGTTATTGTATTACACCCAGAACTTGGGTTAATGCTGCCTCCTGGTGGTGAGTTATTGTATTACACCCAGAACGTGGATGAATGCTGCCCCCTGGTGGTGAGTTATTGTATTACACCAAGGCACTTTGGTGGAGCTCTCCAATTACCCCACTCCCCCCACACACTGCTCTTTCACCATTGCCCTGCAATTATTTCCTTTTCACGTATTTTCCGATTGTCTTTTGAAACTCGCTGCTGAACCTGCTTCCACCGCCCTTTCAGGCAGCCCATTCCCAATCACAACAAATTGCTGCCTATTTTTACCCTCATCTCACCTCGGGTAACTTTGTCACCAGGAATCAGCCTCGCTCCATGTCCTGGGTGTAATACAATAACTCACCACCAGGAGGCAGCAATGCTCCTTGTCCAGGGTGCAATTCAATAACTCACCACCAGGAGGCAGCAACGCTTCTTGTCCTGGGTGTAATTCAGTAACTCACCACCAGGAGGCAGTCTCGCTCCATGCCCTGGATGTAATTCAGTAACTCACCACCAGGAGGCAGCAATGCTCCTTGTCCCGGGTGTAATTCAGTAACTCACCACCAGGAGGCAGCCTCGCTCCATGTCCCGGGTATAATTCAGTAACTCACCACCAGGAGGCAGCCTCACTCCATGTCCCGGGTGTAATTCAGTAACTCACCACCAGGAGGCAGTCTCGCACCATGTCCCGGGTGTAATTCATTAACTCACCACCAGGAGGCAGCAACGCTCCTGGTCCCAGGTGTAATTCAGTAACTCACCACCAGGAGGCAGCAACGCTCCTTGTCCCGGGTGTAATTCAGTAACTCACCACCAGGAGGCAGCAACGCTCCATGTCCCGGGTGTAATTCAGTAACTCACCACCAGGAGGCAGCCTAGCTCCATGTCCTGGGTGTAATTCAGTAACTCACCACCAGGAGGCAGCCTCGCTCCATGTCCTGGGTGTAATTCAGTAACTCACCACCAGGAGGCAGCCTCGCTCCATGTCCCGGGTGCAATTCAGTAACTCACCACCAGGAGGCAGCCTCGCTCCATGTCCTGGATGTAATTCAGTAACTCACCACCAGGAGGCAGCCTCGCTCCATGTCCCGGGTGTAATTCAGTAACTCACCACCAGGTGGCAGCCTCGCTCCATGTCCTGGGTGTAATTCAGTAACACACCACCAGGAGGCAGCCTCGCTCCATGTCCTGGGTGTAATTCAGTAACTCACCACCAGGAGGCAGCCTCGCTCCATGTCCCGGGTGTAATTCAGTAACTCACCACCAGGAGGCAGCCTCGCTCCATGTCCTGGGTGTAATTCAGTAACACACCACCAGGAGGCAGCCTCGCTCCATGTCCTGGGTGTAATTCAGTAACTCACACCAGGAGGCAGCCTCGCTCCATGTCCCGGGTGGAATTCAGTAACACACCACCAGGAGGCAGCCTCGCTCCATGTCCCGGGTGTAATTCAGTAACTCACCACCAGGAGGCAGCCTCGCTCCATGTCCCGGGTGTAATTAATCAACACCTCGATTTCAAAATTCTCATCCTTGTTTACAAATCCCTCCATGGCCCCTCACCCCTCCCTATCTCTGTAACATCCTCCAGCCCCACAACCTCCCCCCACACCCTACACCCCACACCCCACACCCCCCGACAATTCTGGCCTTTTGAACATCCCTGATTATAATTGTTATATATGTAAACCTGTAAATACCTTCTTTAACCACCAGAGGGCTCATCCCCTGGAGTCCCAAGGGATCCCAGAATCCCTTGGAAGCACAGGTATTTAAGGAGCCCTCACAGAGGCCTCTGGAGACCTGTAATTAAAGACTGAGGTCACACTTTACTTTGAGCCCACAGTATCTGGTCAGACTCTTTATTCATACACAACAACTGGCGACGAGATACAGATGACGAAACCAATGATGCAGAGATCAGCGGGCATCCTGGAGAAATTTTCGGAGGGAGATGATTGGGAAACCTTCGTGGAGCGACTCGACCAATACTTCGTGGCCAACGAGCTGGAAGGAGAAACGAACGCTGCCAAACGAAGGGAGATTCTCCTCACCGTCTGTGGGGCACCAACGTATGGCCTCATGAAGAATCTGCTCACTCCAGCGAAACCCACGGAGAAATCGCACGACGATTTGTGCACACTGGTCCGGGAGCATCTTAACCCGAAGGAAAGCGTTCTGATGGCGAGGTAACGGTTCTACACCTACAAAAGGTCTGAAGGCCAGGAAGTGGTGAGTTATGTCGCCGAGCTAAGACGCCTTGCAGGACATTGCGAGTTTGAAGGACATTTGGAGCACATGCTCAGGGACTTCTCTGTACTTGGCATTGGCCACGAAATCATACTTCGCAAACTGTTGACTGTAGAGACCAACATTGAGTAAGGCCATAGCGATAGCCCAGGCGTTCATTGCCACCAGTGACAATACCAAGCAAATCTCTCAGCACACAAGTGCTGCTACAAGTACTGTGAACAAAGTGATGTTGTTTTCAAATCGTAACGTACAGGGCAGGCCCCACATGCCTGCAGCTGCACATCCGCAGATGTCTCAGAGTCCACCATCAAGGGTGATGAATGCAAGGCCATTAACACCTTGTTGGCCCTGCGGGGGTGATCATCGTTTCCATTCATGCCGATTCAAAGGATACGTTTGCAAGGGCTGTGGAACAATGGGACATCTCCAACGAGTGTGCAGGCGAGCTGCAAAGCCTGTTAAACCTGCAAACCACCATGTAGGACAGATCCACGGCAGCTCACGATGACCCAGAGCCTCAGACCGAGGAGGCAGAGGTACATGGGGTGCACACATTCACCACAAAGTGTCCCCCTGATAATGCTGAAGGTTGAATTAAATGGACTCCCGGTGTCAATGGAGCTGGACACGGGCGCGAGGCAGTCCATCATGGACAAAAAGAGGTTGGATAAATTGTGGTGCAGCAAGGCCTTGTCGGGGGTGGTAGTTCTGTCAGCTTGCTTTAGATTTATTAATCAGGGTGTGAGAAAGGGCAGAATACAACTGTTTTGTACAAAGAAGGTTTGGGTTTTATTCAAGAAAGCAGATAACACAAACACCCTCCAATAAAACTGTAAAATCTTACAAAAAAGTTCGAACCAATGGGGAATACTTTATTACAGGTAATATCTCCCAATTACTCTCTAACTAGGTCAAACTCAGGGCCCCAGGAATTCATGTTCACCAGATCCTTCCTTTGACAGCTCGGGTTGTTTGGCGGTTTCGGGGTTCTTTGGTTAGAGCCGGTTTGCCTTGCCGTACCCCGGATTTGGGCGTAGACCTCTGCTGCTGGATAGTCTCAGCACAAATTGTAATGTGGAAAACTGTTGCACCCATTGGTTCTCCCGAAGTCCTTTTCTCCGACGTTGTGAGGTTCCGTTCTGTATTTTCTCGCTGTGTGCTCTCGAGCTTGTTGTTCCGAAGTGACACTCAGAATAGAGAACTCCGCTTGGTACAACAGGCCCTCGATTATACTCTGAGGGGCTGCTTAATCTTTGCACCAAATCTCACGGGTCTTTTGTTTAAGTTTTGCTGCCCAGCTTGGGGCTTGGACTAAAACTCTATTTCCTTGGGTCGATTGTTGAAATGTAAATGCCTTCTAGGGGGCAGGTCTGAGGGTAAACAGTAACGCAGACAATTTGATTCGCTCCAATATCCAAACTGGCTTTGCAGGGGTTTGTCCCTCCCCGAGTCCTGCAGCCTTTTCCTCACAGACCAAACATAGACCTTTTAAACCCCCAAAGTTCGTTTTAAAAGAGTTCAAACATGATTGTTCCTTCGGGTTTCTACAAGCAGGGGGAATCTTTGAATTTTGAGAAAACCTACAAGGGGCAGTACTGAGGGAGCGCCGCACTGTCGGAGGGGCAGTACTGAGGGAGCACCGCACTGTCGGAGGGTCAGTACTGAGGGAGCCCCGCACTGTCGGAGGGGCAGTACTGAGGGAGTGCCGTACTGTCGGAGGGGCAGTACTGAGGGAGTGCCGCACTGTCGGAGGGGCAGTACTGAGGGAGCCCCGCACTGTCGGAGGGGCAGTACTGAGGGAGTGCCACACTGTCGGAGGGGCAGTACTGAGGGAGTGCCACACTGTCGGAGGGGCAGTACTGAGGGAGTGCCGCACTGTCGGAGGGGCAGTACTGAGGGAGTGCCACACTGTCGGAGGGGCAGTACTGAGGGAGTGCCTCACTGTTGGAGGTGCCGTCGTTCGGATGAGACATTAAACCGAGGCCCCGTCTGCTCTCTCGGGAGGATGTAAAAGATCCCAGGGCACTGTATCGCCGGAGAGCAGGGAAGTTCTCCCCGGTGTTCTGGGGCCAATATTTATCCCTCAATCAACATGATGAAGAAAACAGATTATCTGATCATTTATCACATTGCTGCTTGTGGGAGCTTGCTGTGCGCAATTATTCCACCATGTTTCCTACATTATGACAGCGACTGCACTTCAAAAAAGTACTTCATTGGCTGTGAAGCGCTTTTCAACAAATCAGTAAAAAAAAACAAGCACTCGGGTTTATTTCTCGAGGTGTTGAATTGAAAAGTCGGGCAGTAATGCTGAACCTGTATTGAACCTCGGTTAGACCGTGGGATTGGGGGTAGTGTGCTGACGTGGATTGAGAACTGGTTGTCAGACAGGAAGCAAAGAGTAGGAGTAAATGGGTACTTTTCAGAATGGCAGGCAGTGACTAGTGGGGTACCGCAGGGTTCTGTGCTGCGGCCCCAGTTGTTTACATTGTACATTAATGATTTAGACGAGGGGATTAAATGTAGTATCTCCAAATTTGCAGATGACACTAAGTTGGGTGGCAGTGTGAGCTGTGAGGAGGATGCTATGAGGCTGCAGAGTGACTTGGATAGGTTAGGTGAGTGGGCAAATGCATGGCAGATGAAGTATAATGTGGATAAATGTGAGGTTATCCACTTTGGTGGTAAAAACAGAGAGACAGACTATTATCTGAATGGTGACAGATTCAGAAAAGGGGAGGTGCAAAGAGACCTGGGTGTCATGGTACATCAGTCATTGAAGGTTGGCATGCAGGTACAGCAGGCGGTTAAGAAAGCAAATGGCATGTTGGCCTTCATAGCGAGGGGATTTGAGTACAGGGGCAGGGAGGTGTTGCTACAGTTGTATAGGGCCTTGGTGAGGCCACACCTGGAGTATTGTGTACAGTTTTGATCTACTAACTTGAGGAAGGACATTCTTGCTATTGAGGGAGTGCAGCGAAGGTTCACCAGACTGATTCCTGGGATGGCGGGACTGACATACCAAGAAAGACTGGGTCAACTGGGCTTGTATTCACTGGAGTTCAGAAGAATGAGAGGGGATCTCATAGAAACGTTTAAAATTCTGACGGGTTGAGACAGGTGAGATGCAGGAAGAATGTTCCCGATGTTGGGGAAGTCCAGAACCAGGGGTCACAGTCTAAGGATAAGGGGTAAGACATTTAGGACCGAGATGAGGAGAAACTTCTTCATCCAGAGAGTGGTGAACCTGTGGAATTCTCTACCACAGAAAGTTGTTGAGGCCAATTCACTAAATATATTCAAAAAGGAGTTAGATGTGGCCCTTACTACTCGGGGGATCAAGGGGTATGGTGAGAAAGCAGGAATGGGGGACTGAAGTTGCATGTTCAGCCATGAACTGATTGAATGGTGGTGCAGGCTCGAAGGGCCGAATGGCCTACTCCTGCACCTATTTTCTATGTTTCTATGTCCACACTTGGAGCACTGCGTACAGTTCTGGTCGCCGTATTATACAAAGGATATCGAGGCACTGGAGAGGGAGCGGAGAAGATTTATAAGGATGATACCAGAAATGCGAGGGAATACCTATCAGGAAAGGATGAACAGGCTGGGTCTCTGTTCTCTTGAAAGGAGAAGGCTGAGGGGTGACCTAATAGAGGTCTTTAAAATTCTGAACGGTTTTGATCGAGTGGACACAGAGAGAATGTTTCCACTGGTGGGGAAGACCAGAACTAGAGGCAATCAATATAAGATAGTCACCAAGAAATCCAACAGGGAATTCAGGAGAAACTTCTTTACCCAGAGAGCGGTGAGAATGTGGAACTCGCTGCCACAGGGAGGGGTTGAAACACAGAAACATAGAAAATAGGTGCAGGAGTAGGCCATTCGGCCCTTCGAGCCTGCACCACCATTCAATAAGAACATGGCTGATCATTCCCACAGTAGCCCTTTCCTGCTTTCTCTCCATACCCCTTGATCCCTTTAGCTGTAAGGGCCATATCTAACTCCCTTTTGAATATATCTAATGAATTGGCCTCAACAACTCTCTGTGGGAGAGAATTCCACAGGTTCACCTCATCTCGGTCCTAAATGGCTTACCCTTTATCCTTAGACTGTGACCCCTGGTTCTGGACTTCCCCAACATCGGGAACATTCTTCCCGCATCTAACCTGTCCAATCCCGTCAGAATTTTATATGTTTCTATGAGATCCCCTCTCATCCTTCGAAACTCCAGTGAATACAGGCCCAGTCGATCCAGTCTCTCTTCATATGTCAGTCCTGCCATCCCGGGAATCAGTCTGGTGAACCTTCGCTGCACTCCCTCAATAGCAAGAATGTCCTTCCTCAGATTAGGAGACCAAAACTGAACACAATATTCCAGGTGTGGCCTCACCAAGGCCCTGTACAACTGCAGTAAGACCTCCCTGCTCCTGTACTCAAATCCTCTCGCTATGAAGGCCAACATACCATTTGCCTTCTTCACTGCCTGCTGTACCTGCATGGCCAACTTTCAATGACTGATGTACCATGACACCCAGGTATCGTTGCACCTCCCCTTTTCCTAATCTGCCGCCATTCAGATAATATTCTGCCTTCCTGTTTTACCACCAAAGTGGATAACCTCACATTTATCCACATTATACTGCATCTGCCATGTATTTGCCCACTCACCTAACCTGTCCAAGTCACCCTGCAGCCTCTTAGCATCCCCCTCACAGCTCACACCGCCACCCAGCTTAGTGTCATCTGCAAACTTGGAGATACTACACTCAATTCCTTCATCTGAACCATTAATATATATTGTAAAGAGCTGGGGTCCCAGCACTGAGCCCTGCGGCACCCCACTAGTCACTGCCTGCCATTCTGAAAAGGACCCATTTATCCTGACTCTCTGCTTCCTGTCTGCCAACCAGTTCTCTCTCCACGTCAGTACATTACCCCCAATACCATGTGCTTTAATTTTGCACCAATCTCTTGTGTGGGACCTTGTCAAAAGCCTTTTGAAAGTCCAAATACACCACATCCACTGGTTCTCCCTTGTCCACTCTACGAGTGAATAGTATCGATGCATTTAAGGGGAGGGAGAAGGGAATCGAGGGTTATGCTGATAGATTTAGATGAGGTAAGAGGGGAGGAGGCTCGAGTGTAGCGTAAACACCGGCACGGACTGGTGGGGCCCAATGGCCTGTTTCTGGGCCGGGCTGCAGAAATATAAATATCTTTCCCCCTTCACACGCTTTATTCCCTGTCTGATCACACGATGCCTTTGCTCTGCTGTATTTGCTCCCTCCCCCAGACACAACAAATCTGCTGGGTCGATTACAGGGAGCGAGGGAGTGAAGCAAGGACGTGTGTAGGGGTGAGGGAGAGCGGAGGGAGAGAGGGAGTGAATCAGGGCGGAGCGAAGGGATGGAGAGAGAGGAGGGAGAGAGGGAGTGAATCAGGGCGGAGCGAAGGGATGGAGAGAGCGGAGGGAGAGAGGGAGTGAATCAGGGCGGAGCGAAGGGGTGAGAGAGAGAGGAGGGAGAGAGGGAGGGAGTGAATCAGGGCGGAGCGAAGGGATGGAGAGAGCGGGGGGGAGAGAGGGAGTGAATCAGGGCGGAGCGAAGGGATGGAGACAGAGGAGGGAGAGAGGGAGTGAATCAGGGCGGAGAGGGAGAGCGGAGGGAGAGAGGGAGTGAATCAGGGCGGAGCGAAGGGATGGAGAGAGAGGAGGGAGAGAGGGAGTGAATCAGGGCGGAGCGAAGGGATGGAGAGAGAGGAGGGAGAGAGGGAGTGAATCAGGGCGGAGCGAAGGGATGGAGAGAGCGGGGGGGAGAGAGGGAGTGAATCAGGGTGGAGCGAAGGGGTGAGAGAGAGCGGAGGGAGAGAGGGAGTGAATCAGGGCGGAGAGGGAGAGCGGAGGGAGAGAGGGAGTGAATCAGGGCGGAGCGAAGGGATGGAGAGAGAGGAGGGAGAGAGGGAGTGAATCAGGGCGGAGCGAAGGGATGGAGAGAGAGGAGGGAGAGAGGGAGTGAATCAGGGCGGAGCGAAGGGATGGAGAGAGAGGAGGGAGAGAGGGAGTGAATCAGGGCGGAGCGAAGGGATGGAGAGAGAGGAGGGAGAGAGGGAGTGAATCATGGAGGAGCGAAGGGATGGAGAGAGCGGGGGGGGAGAGAGGGAGTGAATCAGGGCGGAGCGAAGGGGTGAGAGAGAGGAGGGAGAGAGGGAGTGAATCAGGGCGGAGCGAAGGGGTGAGGGAGAGCGGAGGGAGAGAGGGAGTGAATCAGGGCGGAGCGAAGGGGTGAGAGAGAGGAGCGAGAGAGGGAGTGAATCAGGGCGGAGCGAAGGGGTGAGAGAGAGGAGGGAGAGAGGGAGTGAATCAGGGCGGAGCGAAGGGATGGAGAGAGAGGAGGGAGAGAGGGAGTGAATCAGGGCGGAGCGAAGGGGTGAGGGAGAGCGGAGGGAGAGAGGGAGTGAATCAGGGCGGAGCGAAGGGGTGAGGGAGAGCGGAGGGAGAGAGGGAGTGAATCAGGGCGGAGCAAAGGGGTGAGAGAGAGGAGGGAGAGCGGGAGTGAATCAGGGCGGAGCGAAGGGATGGAGAGAGAGGAGGGAGAGAGGGAGTGAATCAGGGCGGAGCGAAGGGGTGAGAGAGAGAGGAGGGAGAGAGGGAGTGAATCAGGGCGGAGCGAAGGGATGGAGAGAGCAGGGGGGAGAGAGGGAGTGAATCAGGGCGGAGCGAAGGGGTGAGAGAGAGGAGGGAGAGAGGGAGTGAATCAGGGCGGAGCGAAGGGATGGAGAGAGAGGAGGGAGAGAGGGAGTGAATCAGGGCGGAGCGAAGGGATGGAGAGAGAGGAGGGAGAGAGGGAGTGAATCAGGGCGGAGCGAAGGGATGGAGAGAGAGGAGGGAGAGAGGGAGTGAATCAGGGCGGAGCGAAGGGATGGAGAGAGCGGGGGGGAGAGAGGGAGTGAATCAGGGCGGAGCGAAGGGATGGAGAGAGAGCGGAGGGAGAGAGGGAGTGAATCAGGGTGGAGCGAAGGGATGGAGAGAGCGGAGGGAGAGAGGGAGTGAATCAGGGCGGAGCAAAGGGGTGAGAGAGAGGAGGGAGAGAGGGAGTGAATCAGGGCGGAGCGAAGGGATGGAGAGAGCAGAGGGGAGAGACGGAGTGAATCAGGGCGGAGCGAAGGGGTGAGAGAGAGCGGGGGGGAGAGAGGGAGTGAATCAGGGCGGAGCAAAGGGATGGAGAGAGCGGAGGGGAGAGAGGGAGTGAATCAGGGCGGAGAGGGAGAGCGGAGGGAGAGAGGGAGTGAATCAGGGCGGTGCAAAGGGGTGGGGGAGAGCGGAGGGAGAGACGGGGAGAGAGGAGTGGGAGGTGGAGGTGGGGGAGAGGGGTGGGGTGGAGAGCGAGGGTGGGGGGGCCAGTCAGAGACTGAGAGATTCGAACAGACGACCAAACTCCCTTCAATGGGTTCCATCCAACCGACGGTAACACGGCCCCCAGCCTATCCCCCGCCTCAACACCAGACCATCCCCTTCAAGTTCAGCTCCTCCGAAACTCATCCCCCCGGAATCTTCAACTCCTCCAGTCCCAAAACACCTCCCTATCTCTGTAACCTCCTCCAGCCCCTACACCCCTCCCTATCTCTGTAACCTCCTCCAGCCCCTACACCCCTCCCTATCTCTGTAACCTCCTCCAGCCCCTACACTCCTCCCTATCTCTGTAACCTCCTCCAGCCCCTACACCCCTCCCTATCTCTGTAACCTCCTCCAGCCCCTACACCCCTCCCTATCTCTGTAACCTCCTCCAGCCCCTACACCCCTCCCTATCTCTGTAACCTCCTCCAGCCCCTACACTCCTCCCTATCTCTGTAACCTCCTCCAGCCCCTACACCCCTCCCTATCTCTGTAACCTCCTCCAGCCCCTACACTCCTCCCTATCTCTGTAACCTCCTCCAGCCCCTACACCCCTCCCTATCTCTGTAACCTCCTCCAGCCCCTACACCCCTCCCTATCTCTGTAACCTCCTCCAGCCCCTACACTCCTCCCTATCTCTGTAACCTCCTCCAGCCCCTACACCCCTCCCTATCTCTGTAACCTCCTCCAGCCCCTACACCCCTCCCTATCTCTGTAACCTCCTCCAGCTCCGACAACCCTCCCTATCTCTGTAACCTCCTCCAGCCCCTACACCCCTCCCTATCTCTGTAACCTCCTCCAGCCCTATACCCCTCCCTACCGTTGACGACGAGATCCAACACCGCCTCCAGTGCGCCAGTGCAGCCTTCGGCCGCCTGAGGAAAGGAGTGTTTGAAGACCAGGCCCTCAAATCCACCACCCAGCTCATGGTCGACAGGGCTGTAGTGATACCCGCCCTCCTGTATGGCTCAGAGACATGGACCGTGTACAGTAGACACCTCAAGTCGCTGGAGAAATAACCACCAACGATGTCTCCGCAAGATCCTGCAAATCCCCTGGGAGGACAGACGCACCAACGTTAGCGTCCTCGACCAGGCCCAACATCCCAGCATCGAAGCACTGACCACAATCGACCAGCTCCGCTGGGCAGGCCACATTGTCCGCATGGCCCACAGACACGAGACTCCCCAAAGCAAGCGCTCTACTCGGAACTCCTTCACGGCAAACGAGCCAAAGGTGGGCAGAGGAAACGTTACAAGGGACCACCCTCAAAGCCTCGCTGATAAAGTGCAACATCCCCACCGACACCTGGGAGTCCCTGGGCCCAAAGACCAGTCCGCCCGGAGTGGAGGGAGTGCATCCGGGAGGGGCGCTGAGCACCTCGAGTCTCGTCGCCGAGAGCGTGCAGAGACCAAGCGCAGGCAGCAGAAGGAGCGTGCGGCAAACCAGTCCCACCCTCCCTTCCCTCAACGTCTATCTGTCCCACCCTCCCCTTCCCTCAACGTCTGTCTGTCCCACCCTCCCCTTCCCTCAACGTCTATCTGTCCCACCTGTGACAGGACTGTAAACATAGAAACATAGAAAATAGGAGCAGGAGTAGGCCATTCGGCCCCTCGAGCCTGCACCACCATTCAATATGTTCATGGCTGGCCCTCCATCTCAACACCATATTCCCGCTTTCTCCCCATACCCCTTGATGCCTTTTGTGTCTAGAAATCTATCTGTCTCCCTCTTAAATATATTCAGTGACCGGCCTCCACAGCCTCCTGTGGTAGAGAATTCCACAGGTTCACCACCCTCTGAGTGAAAACATTTCTCCTCATCTCGCTCCTAAATTTCCTACCCCGTATCCTGAGACTGTGACCCCTTGTTCTGGACTTCCCAGCCCCCGGGGAAACATCCTCCCCACATCCAGTCTGTCCAACCCCGTCAGAATTTTATACCTTTCAATCAGATCCCCTCTCATTCTTCTAAACTCCAGTGAATACAGGCCCAGTCGACCCAATCTCTCCTCATACCACAGTCCTGCTATCCCAGGAATCAGTCTGGTGAACCTTCGCTGCACTCCCTCTATGGTGAGTATATCCTTCCTTCGGTAAGGAGACCAGAACTGCACACAACACTCCAGGTGTGGTCTCACCAAGGCCCTGTATAACTGGAGTAAGACATCCTTGCTCCTGCACTCAAATCCTCTTGCAATGAAGGCCAACATAACATTTGCCTTCCTAACTGCTTGCTGCACCGGCATGTCTGCTTTCAATGTCTGGTGTACATCGACACCCAGGTCCCTCTGTACATCCACACCCATGTCCCTCTGTACATCCACACCCAGGTCCCTCTGTACATCCACACCCCAGGTCCCTCTGTACATCCACACCCAGGTCCCTCTGTACATCCACACCCAGGTCCCTCTGTACATCCACACCCAGGTCCCTCTGTACATCCACACCCAGGTCCCTCTGTACATCCACACCCAGGTCCCTCTGTACATCCACACCCAGGTCCCTCTGTCATCGACACCCAGGTCCCTCTGTACATCCACACCCAGGTCCCTCTGTACATCCACACCCAGGTCCCTCTGTACATCCACACCCAGGTCCCTCTGTACATCCACACCCAGGTCCCTCTGTACATCCACACCCAGGTCCCTCTGTACATCGACACTTCCCAAGCCATCACCATTTCAATAATACTTTGTCCTTATGTTTTCCTACCAAAGTGGATAACTTCACATTTATCCATGTTATACTGCATCTGCCATGAGTTTGCCCACTCACTCAACCGATCTAAATCGCCTTGCAGCCTCTTTGCATCCTCCTCACAACTCACAATCCCACCTAGTTTTGTGTGCATAGAAACATAGAAAATAGGTGCAGGAGTCGGAAGATGACACTAAGTTGGGTGGCAGTGTGAGCTGTGAGGAGGATGCTAAGAGGCTGCAGAGTGACTTGGATAGGTTAGGTGAGTGGGCAAATGCCTGGCAGATGAAGTATAATGTGGATAAATGTGAGGTTATCCACTTTGGTGGTAAAAACAGAGAACAGACTATTATCTGAATGGTGACAGATTAGGAAAAGGGGAGGTGCAACGAGACCTGGGTGTCATGGTATATCAGTCATTGAAAGTTGGCATGCAGGTACAGCAGGCGGTTAAGAAGGCAAATGGCATGTTGGCCTTCATAGCGAGGGGATTTGAGTACAGGGACAGGGAGGTGTTTACTACAGTTGTACAGGGCCTTGGTGAGGCCACACCTGGAGTATTGTGGACAGTTTTGGTCTCCTAACTTGAGGAAGGACATTCTTGCTATTGAGGGAGTGCAGCGAAGGTTCACCAGACTGATTCCCGGGATGGCAGGACTGACATATGAGGACAACTGGGCTTGTATTCACTGGAGTTCAGAAGATGAGAGGGGACCTCATAGAAACGTTTAAAATTCTGACGGGTTTAGAAAGGTGAGATGCAGGAAGAATGTTCCCGATGTTGGGGAAGTCCAGAACCAGGGGTCACAGTCTAAGGATAAGGGGTAAGCCATTTAGGACCGAGATGAGGAGAAACTTCTTCACCCAGAGAGTGGTGAACCTGTGGAATTCTCTACCACAGAAAGTTGTTGAGGCCAATTCACTAAATATATTCAAAAAGGAGTTAGATGTAGTCCTTACTACTCGGGGGATCAAGGGGTAAGGTGAGAAAGCAGAATGGGGGACTGAAGTTGCATGTTCAGCCATGAACTCATTGAATGGTGGTGCAGGCTCGAAGGGCCGAATGGCCTACTCCTGCACCTATTTTCTATGTTTCTATGTTTAATCCCACCTAGTTTTGTGTCGTCAGCAAACCCGGAAATATTACAATTGGTTCCCTCATCCAAATCATTTATATATATATTGTGAATAGCTGGGGCCCCAGCATTGATCCCTGTGGTACCCCACTAGTCACTGCCTGCCACCCCGAAAAAGACCCGTTTATTCCTACTCTCTGTTTCCTGTCAGTTAACCATTTTTCAATCCATGCCAGTGCATTACCCCCAATCCTATGTGCTTTAATTTTGCACACTAACCTCTTATGTGGGACTTTATCAAAGGCCTTCTGAAAATACACTACATCCACTGGTTCTCCCTTATCTATTCTATCAGTTACATCCTCAAAAAACTCCAGGAGGTTTGTCAAACATTGAAGTAACTGCAGTAACCCTAACCCTAACCCTTGCTCCTGTACACAAATCGTCACTCTTTAAACAGGGTTCCTGACGCAGTGCGTCTCAGTCTCTCTCTCCCTCTCACCTCAAAGCGGGAAGGTGTTTGGCTTGAGACCCCACTCCAGGGTACTCGAACCACAAAAGATCTGACAAACAGAGAACAGAGAGTCGGGATAAATGGGTCATTCTCAGGTTGGCAACCAGTAACCAGTGGGGTGTTGCACGGATCAGTGCTGGGACCGCAACTATTTACAGTCTATATTAACCACTTGGAAGAAGGGACCGAGTGTAACGTAGCCAGGTTTGCTGACGATACAAAGATGGGAGGAAAAGCAATGTGTGAGGAGGACACAAAAAACCTCCAAAAGGACATAGACAGACTAAGTGAGTGGGCAGAAATTTGGCAGGTGGAGTATAATGTGGGAAAGTGTGAGGTCATGCACTTTGGCAGAAAAATCAAATGGAGAAAGATTGCAAAGTGCCGCAGTACAGCAGGACCTGGGGGTTACTTGTACATGAAACACAAAAGGTTAGTATGCAGGTACAGCAAGTGATCAGGTAGGCCAATGGTATCTTGGCCTTTGTTGCAAAGGGGATGGAGTATAAAAGCAGGGAAGTCTTGCTACAGTTATACAGGGTATTGGTGAGGCCACACCTGGAGTACTGCGTGCAGTTTTGGTTTCTATATTTACGAAAGGATACACTTGCTTTGGAGGCAGTTCAGAGAAGGTTCACTCGGTTGATTCCGGAGATGAGGGGTTGGACTTATGAGGAAAGGTTGAGGAGGTTGGGCCTCTACTCATTGGAATTCAGAAGAATGAGAGGTGATCTTATCGAAACGGATAAGATTATGAGGGGGCTTGACAAGGTGGATGC
>NW_027250776.1:5000-104894 GCF_044704955.1 Pristiophorus japonicus
TTGGAAATCGGTGGTTAGTGGTGTGCCACAGGAATCGATGCTGGGACCACAACTGTTTACAATATAGATCGATGACCTGGAAGAGGGGACAGAGTGTAGTGTAACAAAATTTGCAGACAATACCATCGAATTTCTTCGATCACCCTGCCCTGCACCCTCTCCAGTGCCTCTATATCCTTTGTATAATACGGACACCAGAACTGTGCACAGTGCTCCCAGTGTGGTCCAACCAAGGTATATGGACACCAGAACTGAGTGCACAGTGCTCCCAGTGTGGTCTGACCCAGGTATATGGAGACCAGAACTGTGTGCACAGTGCTCCCAGTGTGGTCTAACCAAGTTATATGGAGACCAGAACTGTGTGCACAGTGCTCCCAGTGTGGTCTGACCCAGGTATATGGAGACCAGAACTGTGTGCACAGTGCTCCCAGTGTGGTCCAACCAAGGTATATGGAGACCAGAACTGTGTGCACAGTGCTCCCAGTGTGGTCTGACCCAGGTATATGGAGACCGGAACTGTGTGCACAGTGCTCCCAGTGTGGTCTAACCAAGGTATATGGAGACCAGAACTGTGTGCACACTGCTCCAAGTGTGGTCTAACCCAGGTATATGGAGACCAGAAATGTGTGCACAGTGCTCCCAGTGTGGTCCAACCCAGGTATATGGAGACCAGAACTGTGCACAGTGCCCCAAGTGTGGTCTAACCCAGATATATGGAGACCAGAACTGTGTGCACGGTGCTCCCAGTGTGGTCTAACCCTGGTATATGGAGACCAGAACTGTGTGCACAGTGCTCCCAGTGTGGTCCAATCAAGGTATATGGAGACCAGAACTGTGTGCACAGTGCTCCAAGTGTGGTCCAAACCAGGTATATGGAGACCAGAACTGTGTGCACGGTGCTCCCAGTGTGGCCCAACCAAGGTATATGGAGACCAGAACTGTGTGCACAATGCTCCAAGTGTGCTCCAACCCAGGTATATGGATACCAGAACTGTGTGCACGGTGCTCCCAGTGTGGTCTAACCCAGGTATATGGAGACCAGAACTGTGTACACAGTGCTCCAAGTGTGGTACAACCCAGGTATATGGAGACCAGAACTGTGTGCACAGTGCTCCAAGTGTGGTCCAACCCAGGTATATGGAGACCAGAATTGTGTGCACAGTGCGACAGTGTGGTCCAACCCAGGTATATGGAGACCAGAACTGTGCACAGTGCCCCAAGTGTGGTCTAACCCAGATATATGGAGACCAGAACTGTGTGCACGGTGCTCCCAGTGTGGTCTAACCCAGGTATATGGAGACCAGAACTGTGTGCACAGTGCTCCCAATGTGGTCCAACCAAGGTATATGGAGACCAGAACTGTGTCCACAGTGCTCCAAGTGTGGTCCAACCCAGGTATATGGAGACCAGAACTGTGTGCACGGTGCTCCCAGTGTGGCCCAACCAAGGTATATGGAGACCAGAACTGTGTGCACAATGCTCCAAGTGTGGTCTAACCCAGGTATATGTAGACCAGAACTGTGTGCACAGTGCTCCAAGTGTGGTCCAACCAAGGTATATGGAGACCAGAACTGTGTGTACAATGCTCCCAGTGTGGCTTAACCCAGATATATGGAGACCAGAACTGTGTGCACAGTGCACCCAGTGTGGTCCAACCAAGGTATATGGAGACCAGAACTGTGCACAGTGCTCCCAGTGTGGTCCAACCAATGTATATGGAGACCAGAACTGTGTGCACAGTGCTCCAAGTATGGTCCAACCCAGGTATATGGAGACCAGAACTGTGTGCACGGTGCTCCCAGTGTGGTCTAACCCAGGTATATGTAGACCAGAACTGTGTGCACAGTGCTCCAAGTGTGGTCCAACCCAGGTATATGGAGACCAGAACTATGTGCACAGTGCTCCCAGTGTGGTCCAACCAAGGTATATGGAGACCAGAACTGTGTGCACAGTGCTCCCAGTGTGGTCCAACCCAGGTATATGGAGACCAGAACTATGTGCATGGTGCTCCCAGTGTGGTCCAACCCAGGTATATGGAGACGAGAACTGTGTGTACAGTGCTCCGAGTGTGGTCTAACCCAGGTATATGTAGACCAGATCTGTGCACAGTGCTCCCAGTGTGGTCCAACCAAGGTATATGGAGACCAGAACTGTGTGCACAGTGCTCCCAGTGTGGTCCAACCCAGGTATATGGAGACCAGAACTGTATGCACAGTGCTCCAAGTGTGGTCTAACCCAGGTATATGGAATCCAGAACTGCGCACAGTGCACCCAGTGTGGTCCAACCCAGGTACATGGAGATCAGAACTGTGTGCATAGTGCTCCCAGTGTGGTCCAACCAAGGTATATGGAGACCAGAACTGTGTGCACAGTGCTCCCAGTGTGGTCCAACCCAGGTATATGGAGATCAGAACTGTGTGAACAGTGCTCCCAGTGTGGTCTAACCAAGGTACATGGAGACCAGAACTGTGTGCACAGTGCTCCCAGTGTGGTCTAACCCAGGTATATGGAGACCAGAACTGTGTGCACAGTGCTCCAAGTGTGGTCTAACCCAGGTATATGGAGACCAGAACTGTGTGCACAGTGCACCAAGTGTTCTCTAACCCAGGTATATGGAGACCAGAACTGTGTGCACAGTGCTCCCAGTGTGGTCTAACCCAGGTATATGGAGACCAGAACTGTGTGCATGGTGCTCCCAGTGTGGTCCAACCAAGGTATATGGAGACCGGAACTGTGTGCATGGTGCTCCCAGTGTGATCCAACCAAGGTATCTGGAGACCAGAACTGTGTGCACAGTGCTCCCAGTGTGGTCCAACCCAGGTATATGGAGACCAGAACTGTGTGCACTGTGCTCCAAGTGTGGTCCAACCAATGTATATGGAGTCCAGAACTGTGTGCACAGTGCTCCCAGTGTGGTCCAACCCTGGTATATGGAGACCAGAACTATGTGCACAGTGCTCCCAGTGTGGTCCAACCAAGGTATATGGAGACCAGAACTGTGTGCACAGTACTCCCAGTGTGATCCAACCCAGGTATATGGAGACCAGAACTGTGTGCACAGTGCCCCAAGTGTGGTCCAACCCAGGTATATGGAGACCAGAACTGTGTGCACAGTGCTCCCTGTGTGGTCTAACCCAGGTATATGGAGACCAGAACTGTGTGCATGGTGCTCCCAGTGTGGTCTAACCAAGGTATATGGAGACCAGAACTGTGTGCACAGTGCTCCAAGTGTGGTCCAACCCAGGTATATGGAGACCAGAACTGTGTGCACAGTGATCCCAGTGTGGTCCAACCCAGGTATATGGAGACCAGAACTGTGCACAGTGCCCCAAGTGTGGTCTAACCCAGATATATGGAGACCAGAACTGTGCACAGTGCCCCCAGTGTGGTCCAACCAAGGTATATGGAGACCAGAACTGTGTGCACAGTGCTCCAAGTGTGGTCCAACCCAGGTATATGGAGACCAGAACTGTGTGCACGGTGCTCCATGTGTGGCCCAACCAAGGTATATGGAGACCAGAACTGTGTGCACATTGCTCCAAGTGTGGTCGAACCCAAGTATATGGAGACCAGAACTGTGTGCACAGTGCTCCCAGTGTGGTCTAACCCAGGTATATGGAGACCAGAACTGTGTGCACCGTGCTCCCAGTGTGGTCTAACCAAGGTATATGGAGACCAGAACTGTGCGCACGGTGCTCCCAGTGTGGTCTAACCAAGGTATATGGAGACCAGAACTGTGTGCATGGTGCTCCCAGTGTGGTCCAACCAAGGTATATGGAGACCAGAACTGTGTGCACAATGCTCCCAGTGTGGTCCAACCCAGGTATATGGAGAGCAGAACTGTGTACAGTGCTCCCAGTGTGGTCCAACCAAGGTATATGGAGACCAGAACTGTGTGCATGGTGCAGCCAGTGTGGTCTAACCCAGGTATATGGAGACCAGAACTGTGCACAGTGCTCCCAGTGTGGTCCAACCAAGGTATATGGGGACCAGAACTGTGTGCACAGTGCTCAAAGTGTGGTCCAACCCAGGTATATGGAGACCAGAACTGTGTGCACGGTGCTCCCAGTGTGGCCCAACCAAGGTATATGGAGACCAGAACTGTGTGCACGGTGCTCCCAGTGTGGTCTAACCCAGGTATATGTAGACCAGAACTGTGTGCACAGTGCTCCAAGTGTGGTCTAACCCAGATATATGGAGACCAGAACTGTGCACAGTGCTCCAAGTGTGGTCTAACCCAAGTATATGGAGACCAGAACTGTGTGTACAATGCTCCCAGTGTGGTCTAACCCAGATATATGGAGACCAGAACTGTGTGCACAGTGCTCCAAGTGTGGTCCAACCCAGGTATATGGAGACCAGAACTGTGTGTACAATGCTCCCAGTGTGGTCTAACCCAGATATATGGAGACCAGAAATGTGTGCACAGTGCTCCAATTGTGGTCCAACCCAGGTATATGGAGACCAGAACTGTGTGCACGGTGCTCCCAGTGTGGTCCAACCAAGGTATATGGAGACCAGAACAGTGTGCACAATGCTCCCAGTGTGGTCCAACCATGGTATATGGAGACCAGAACTGTGCACAGTGCTCCCAGTGACGTCCAACCAAGGTATATGGGGACTAGAACTGTGTGCACAGTGCTCCAATAGTAGTCCAACCCAGGTATATGGAGACCAGAACTGTGTGCACGGTGCTCCCAGTGTGGCCCAACCAAGGTATATGGAGACCAGAACTGTGTGCATGGTGCTCCCAGTGTGGTCCAACCATGGTATATGGAGACCAGGACTGTGTGCACAGTGCTCCCAGTGTGGTCCAACTAAGGTATATGGAGACCAGAACTATGTGCACAGTGCTCCCAGTGTGGTCCAACCAAGGTATATGGAGACCAGAACTGTGTGCACAGTGCTCCCAGTGTGGTCCATCCCAGGTATATGGAGACCAGAACTGTGTGCATGGTGCACCCAGTGTGATCCAACAAAGGTATATGGAGACCACAACTGTGTGCACAGTGCTCCCAGTGTGGTCCAACCCAGGTATATGGAGACCAGAACTGTGTGCATGGTGCACCCAGTGTGGTCTAACCCAGGTATATGGAGAACAGAACTGTGCACAGTGCTCCTAGTGTGGTCCAACCAAGGTATATGGGGACCAGAACTGTGTGCACAGTGCTCCAATAGTGGTCCAACCCAGGTATATGGAGACCAGAACTGTGTGCACGGTGCTCCCAGTGTGGCCCAACCAAGGTATATGGAGACCAGAACTGTGTGCATGGTGCTCCCAGTGTGGTCCAACCAAGGTATATGGAGACCAGAACTGTGTGCACAATGCTCCCAGTGTGGTCCAACCCAGGTATATGCAGAGCAGAACTGTGTGCACAGTGCTCCAAGTTTGGTCCAACCAAGGTATATGGAGACCAGAATTGTGCACAGTGCTCCCAGTGTGGTCCAACCAATGTATATGGAGACCAGAACTGTGTGCACAGTGCTCCAAGTGTGGTCCAACCCAGGTATATGGAGACCAGAACTGTGTGCACGGTGCTCCCAGTGTGGTCTAACCCAGGTATATGGAGAGCAGAACTGTGTGCATGGTGCACCCAGTGTGGTCTAACCCAGGTATATGGAGACCAGAACTGTGCACAGTGCTCCCAGTGTGGTCCAACCAAGGTATATGGGGACCAGAACTGTGTGCACAGTGCTCAAAGTGTGGTCCAACCCAGGTATATGGAGACCAGAACTGTGTGCACGGTGCTCCCAGTGTGGCCGAACCAAGGTATATGGAGACCAGAACTGTGTGCACGGTGCTCCCAGTGTGGTCTAACCCAGGTATATGTAGACCAGAACTGTGTGCACAGTGCTCCAAGTGTGGTCTAACCCAGATATATGGAGACCAGAACTGTGCACAGTGCTCCAAGTGTGGTCTAACCCAAGTATATGGAGACCAGAACTGTGTGTACAATGCTCCCAGTGTGGTCTAACCCAGATATATGGAGACCAGAACTGTGTGCACAGTGCTCCAAGTGTGGTCCAACCCAGGTATATGGAGACCAGAACTGTGTGTACAATGCTCCCAGTGTGGTCTAACCCAGATATATGGAGACCAGAAATGTGTGCACAGTGCTCCAATTGTGGTCCAACCCAGGTATATGGAGACCAGAACTGTGTGCACGGTGCTCCCAGTGTGGTCCAACCAAGGTATATGGAGACCAGAACAGTGTGCACAATGCTCCCAGTGTGGTCCAACCATGGTATTTGGAGACCAGAACTGTGCACAGTGCTCCCAGTGAGGTCCAACCAAGGTATATGGGGACTAGAACTGTGTGCACAGTGCTCCAATAGTAGTCCAACCCAGGTATATGGAGACCAGAACTGTGTGCACGGTGCTCCCAGTGTGGCCCAACCAAGGTATATGGAGACCAGAACTGTGTGCATGGTGCTCCCAGTGTGGTGCAACCAAGGTATATGGAGACCAGAACTGTGTGCACAATGCTCCCAGTGTGGTCCAACCCAGGTATATGGAGAGCAGAACTGTGTGCACAGTGCTCCAAGTTTGGTCCAACCAAGGTATATGGAGACCAGAACTGTGCACAGTGCTCCCAGTGTGGTCCAACCAATGTATATGGAGACCAGAACTGTGTGCACAGTGCTCCAAGTGTGGTCCAACCCAGGTATATGGAGACCAGAACAGTGTGCATGGTGCACCCAGTGTGGTCCAACCCAGGTATATGGAGAGCAGAACTGTGTGCACAGTGCTCCAAGTTTGGTCCAACCAAGGTATATGGAGACCAGAACTGTGCACAGTGCTCCCAGTGTGGTCCGACAAAGGTATATGGAGACCACAACTGTGTGCACAGTGCTCCCAGTGTGGTCCAACCCAGGTATATGGAGACCAGAACTGTGTGCATGGTGCACCCAGTGTGGTCTAACCTAGGTATATGGAGACCAGAACTGTGCACAGTGCTCCCAGTGTGGTCCAACCAAGGTATATGGGGACCAGAACTGTGTGCACAGTGCTCAAAGTGTGGTCCAACCCAGGTATATGGAGACCAGAACTGTGTGCACGGTGCTCCCAGTGTGGCCCAACCAAGGTATATGGAGACCAGAACTGTGTGCACGGTGCTCCCAGTGTGGTCTAACCCAGGTATATGTAGACCAGAACTGTGTGCACAGTGCTCCAAGTGTGGTCTAACCCAGATATATGGAGACCAGAACTGTGCACAGTGCAACAAGTGTGGTCTGACCCAAGTATATGGAGACCAGAACTGTGTGTACAATGCTCCCAGTGTGGTCTAACCCAGATATATGGAGACCAGAACTGTGTGCACAGTGCTCCAAATGTGGTCCAACCCAGGTATATGGAGACCAGAACTGTGTGTACAATGCTCCCAGTGTGGTCTAACCCAGATATATGGAGACCAGAAATGTGTGCACAGTGCTCCAAGTGTGGTCCAACCCAGGTATATGGAGACCAGAACTGTGTGCACGGTGCTCCCAGTGTGGTCCAACCAAGGTATATGGAGACCAGAACAGTGTGCACAATGCTCCCAGTGTGGTCCAACCATGGTATATGGAAACCAGAACTGTGCACAGTGCTCCCAGTGTGGTCCAACCAAGGTATATGGGGACTAGAACTGTGTGCACAGTGCTCCAATAGTGGTCCAACCTAGGTATATGGAGACCAGAACTGTGTGCACGGTGCTCCCAGTGTGGCCCAACCAAGGTATATGGAGACCAGAACTGTGTGCATGGTGCTCCCAGTGTGGTCCAACCAAGGTATATGGAGACCAGAACTGTGTGCACAATGCTCCCAGTGTGGTCCAACCCAGGTATATGGAGAGCAGAACTGTGTGCACAGTGCTCCAAGTTTGGTCCAACCAAGGTATATGGAGACCAGAACAGTGTGCACAATGCTCCCAGTGTGGTCCAACCATGGTATATGGAGACCAGAACTGTGCACAGTGCTCCCAGTGTGGTACAACCAAGGTATATGGGGACTAGAACTGTGTGCACAGTGCTCCAATAGTGGTCCAACCCAGGTATATGGAGACCAGAACTGTGTGCACGGTGCTCCCAGTGTGGCCCAACCAAGGTATATGGAGACCAGAACTGTGTGCATGGTGCTCCCAGTGTGGTCCAACCAAGGTATATGGAGACCAGAACTGTGTGCACAATGCTCCCAGTGTGGTACAACCCAGGTATATGGAGACCAGAACTGTGTGCACAGTGCTCCAAGTGTGGTCCAACCCAGGTATATGGAGACCAGAACTGTGTGCACGGTGCTCCCAGTGTGGTCCAACCAAGGTGTATGGAGACCAGAACTGTGCACAGTGCTCCCAGTGTGGTCCAACCAATGCAAATGGAGACCATAACTGTGTGCACAGTGCTCCCAGTGTGGTCTAACCCAGATATATGGAGAGCAGAACTGTGTGCATAGTGCTCCAAGTGTGGTCCAACCCAGGTATATGGAGACCAGAACTGTGTGCACAGTGCTACCAGTGTGGTCCAACAAAGGTATATGGAGACCACAACTGTGTGCACAGTGCTCCCAGTGTGGTCCAACCCAGGTATATGGAGACCAGAACTGTGTGCATGGTGCACCCAGTGTGGTCTAACCCAGGTATATGGAGAACAGAACTGTGCACAGTGCTCCTAGTGTGGTCCAACCAAGGTATATGGGGACCAGAACTGTGTGCACAGTGCTCCAATAGTGGTCCAACCCAGGTATATGGAGACCAGAACTGTGTGCACGGTGCTCCCAGTGTGGCCCAACCAAGGTATATGGAGACCAGAACTGTGTGCATGGTGCTCCCAGTGTGGTCCAACCAAGGTATATGGAGACCAGAACTGTGTGCACAATGCTCCCAGTGCGGTCCAACCCAGGTATATGGAGAGCAGAACTGTGTGCACAGTGCTCCAAGTTTGGTCCAACCAAGGTATATGGAGACCAGAATTGTGCACAGTGCTCCCAGTGTGGTCCAACCAATGTATATGGAGACCAGAACTGTGTGCACAGTGCTCCAAGTGTGGTCCAACCCAGGTATATGGAGACCAGAACTGTGTGCACGGTGCTCCCAGTGTGGACTAACCCAGGTATATGGAGAGCAGAACTGTGTGCATGGTGCACCCAGTGTGGTCTAACCCAGGTATATGGAGACCAGAACTGTGCACAGTGCTCCCAGTGTGGTCCAACCAAGGTATATGGGGACCAGAACTGTGTGCACAGTGCTCAAAGTGTGGTCCAACCCAGGTATATGGAGACCAGAACTGTGTGCATGGTGCTCCCAGTGTGGCCCAGCCAAGGTATATGGAGACCAGAACTGTGTGCACGGTGCTCCCAGTGTGGTCTAACCCAGGTATATGTAGACCAGAACTGTGTGCACAGTGCTCCAAGTGTGGTCTAACTCAGATATATGGAGACCAGAACTGTGCACAGTGCTCCAAGTGTGGTCTAACCCAAGTATATGGAGACCAGAACTGTGTGTACAATGCTCCCAGTGTGGTCTAACCCAGATATATGGAGACCAGAACTGTGTGCACAGTGCTCCAAGTGTGGTCCAACCCAGGTATATGGAGACCAGAACTGTGTGTACAATGCTCCCAGTGTGGTCTAACCCAGATATATGGAGACCAGAAATGTGTGCACAGTGCTCCAAGTGTGGTCCAACCCAGGTATATGGAGACCAGAACTGTGTGCACGGTGCTCCCAGTGTGGTCCAACCAAGGTATATGGAGACCAGAACAGTGTGCACAATGCTCCCAGTGTGGTCGAACCATGGTATATGGAGACCAGACCTGTGCACAGTGCTCCCAGTGTGGTCCAACCAAGGTATATGGGGACTAGAACTGTGTGCACAGTGCTCCAATAGTGGTCCAACCCAGGTATATGGAGACCAGAGCTGTGTGCACGGTGCTCCCAGTGTGGCCCAACCAAGGTATATGGAGACCAGAACTGTGTGCATGGTGCTCCCAGTGTGGTCCAACCAAGATATATGGAGACCAGAACTGTGTGCACAATGCTCCCAGTGTGGTCCAACCCAGGTATATGGAGAGCAGAACTGTGTGCACAGTGCTCCAAGTTTGGTTCAACCAAGGTATATGGAGACCAGAACTGTGCACAGTGCTCCCAGTGTGGTCCAACCAATGTATATGGAGACCAGAACTGTGTGCACAGTGCTCCAAGTGTGGTCCAACCCAGGTATATGAAGACCAGACCAGTGTGCACAATGCTCCCAGTGTGGTCCAACCATGGTATATGGAGACCAGGACTGTGTGCACAGTGCTCCCAGTGTGGTCCAACTAAGGTATATGGAGACCAGAATTGTGCACAGTGCTCCCAGTGTGGTCCAACCAATGTATATGGAGACCAGAACTGTGTGCACAGTGCTCCAAGTGTGGTCCAACCCAGGTATATGGAGACCAGAACTGTGTGCACGGTGCTCCCAGTGTGGACTAACCCAGGTATATGGAGAGCAGAACTGTGTGCATGGTGCACCCAGTGTGGTCTAACCCAGGTATATGGAGACCAGAACTGTGCACAGTGCTCCCAGTGTGGTCCAACCAAGGTATATGGGGACCAGAACTGTGTGCACAGTGCTCAAAGTGTGGTCCAACCCAGGTATATGGAGACCAGAACTGTGTGCATGGTGCTCCCAGTGTGGCCCAGCCAAGGTATATGGAGACCAGAACTGTGTGCACGGTGCTCCCAGTGTGGTCTAACCCAGGTATATGTAGACCAGAACTGTGTGCACAGTGCTCCAAGTGTGGTCTAACTCAGATATATGGAGACCAGAACTGTGCACAGTGCTCCAAGTGTGGTCTAACCCAAGTATATGGAGACCAGAACTGTGTGTACAATGCTCCCAGTGTGGTCTAACCCAGATATATGGAGACCAGAACTGTGTGCACAGTGCTCCAAGTGTGGTCCAACCCAGGTATATGGAGACCAGAACTGTGTGTACAATGCTCCCAGTGTGGTCTAACCCAGATATATGGAGACCAGAAATGTGTGCACAGTGCTCCAAGTGTGGTCCAACCCAGGTATATGGAGACCAGAACTGTGTGCACGGTGCTCCCAGTGTGGTCCAACCAAGGTATATGGAGACCAGAACAGTGTGCACAATGCTCCCAGTGTGGTCGAACCATGGTATATGGAGACCAGACCTGTGCACAGTGCTCCCAGTGTGGTCCAACCAAGGTATATGGGGACTAGAACTGTGTGCACAGTGCTCCAATAGTGGTCCAACCCAGGTATATGGAGACCAGAGCTGTGTGCACGGTGCTCCCAGTGTGGCCCAACCAAGGTATATGGAGACCAGAACTGTGTGCATGGTGCTCCCAGTGTGGTCCAACCAAGATATATGGAGACCAGAACTGTGTGCACAATGCTCCCAGTGTGGTCCAACCCAGGTATATGGAGAGCAGAACTGTGTGCACAGTGCTCCAAGTTTGGTTCAACCAAGGTATATGGAGACCAGAACTGTGCACAGTGCTCCCAGTGTGGTCCAACCAATGTATATGGAGACCAGAACTGTGTGCACAGTGCTCCAAGTGTGGTCCAACCCAGGTATATGAAGACCAGACCAGTGTGCACAATGCTCCCAGTGTGGTCCAACCATGGTATATGGAGACCAGGACTGTGTGCACAGTGCTCCCAGTGTGGTCCAACTAAGGTATATGGAGACCAGAACTATGTGCACAGTGCTCCCAGTGTGGTCCAACCAAGGTATATGGAGACCAGAACTGTGTGCACATTGCTCCCATGTGGTCCATCCCAGGTATATGGAGACCAGAACTATGTGCATGGTGCACCCAGTGTGGTCCAACAAAGGTATATGGAGACCACAACTGTGTGCACAGTGCTCCCAGTGTGGTCCAACCCAGGTATATGGAGACCAGAACTGTGTGCATGGTGCACCCAGTGTGGTCTAACCCAGGTATATGGAGAACAGAACTGTGCACAGTGCTCCTAGTGTGGTCCAACCAAGGTATATGGAGACCAGAACTGTGTGCACGGTGCTCCCAGTGTGGTCTAACCCAGGTATATGTAGACCAGAACTGTGTGCACAGTGCTCCAAGTGTGGTCCAACCCAGGTATATGGAGACCAGAACTATGTGCACAGTGCTCCCAGTGTGGTCCAACCAAGGTATATGGAGACCAGAACTGTGTGCACAGTGCTCCCAGTGTGGTCCAACCCAGGTATATGGAGACCAGAACTATGTGCATGGTGCTCCCAGTGTGGTCCAACCCAGGTATATGGAGACGAGAACTGTGTGTACAGTGCTCCGAGTGTGGTCTAACCCAGGTATATGTAGACCAGATCTGTGCACAGTGCTCCCAGTGTGGTCCAACCAAGGTATATGGAGACCAGAACTGTGTGCACAGTGCTCCCAGTGTGGTCCAACCCAGGTATATGGAGACCAGAACTGTATGCACAGTGCTCCAAGTGTGGTCTAACCCAGGTATATGGAATCCAGAACTGCGCACAGTGCACCCAGTGTGGTCCAACCCAGGTACATGGAGATCAGAACTGTGTGCATAGTGCTCCCAGTGTGGTCCAACCAAGGTATATGGAGACCAGAACTGTGTGCACAGTGCTCCCAGTGTGGTCCAACCCAGGTATATGGAGATCAGAACTGTGTGAACAGTGCTCCCAGTGTGGTCTAACCAAGGTACATGGAGACCAGAACTGTGTGCACAGTGCTCCCAGTGTGGTCTAACCCAGGTATATGGAGACCAGAACTGTGTGCACAGTGCTCCAAGTGTGGTCTAACCCAGGTATATGGAGACCAGAACTGTGTGCACAGTGCACCAAGTGTTCTCTAACCCAGGTATATGGAGACCAGAACTGTGTGCACAGTGCTCCCAGTGTGGTCTAACCCAGGTATATGGAGACCAGAACTGTGTGCATGGTGCTCCCAGTGTGGTCCAACCAAGGTATATGGAGACCGGAACTGTGTGCATGGTGCTCCCAGTGTGATCCAACCAAGGTATCTGGAGACCAGAACTGTGTGCACAGTGCTCCCAGTGTGGTCCAACCCAGGTATATGGAGACCAGAACTGTGTGCACTGTGCTCCAAGTGTGGTCCAACCAATGTATATGGAGTCCAGAACTGTGTGCACAGTGCTCCCAGTGTGGTCCAACCCTGGTATATGGAGACCAGAACTATGTGCACAGTGCTCCCAGTGTGGTCCAACCAAGGTATATGGAGACCAGAACTGTGTGCACAGTACTCCCAGTGTGATCCAACCCAGGTATATGGAGACCAGAACTGTGTGCACAGTGCCCCAAGTGTGGTCCAACCCAGGTATATGGAGACCAGAACTGTGTGCACAGTGCTCCCTGTGTGGTCTAACCCAGGTATATGGAGACCAGAACTGTGTGCATGGTGCTCCCAGTGTGGTCTAACCAAGGTATATGGAGACCAGAACTGTGTGCACAGTGCTCCAAGTGTGGTCCAACCCAGGTATATGGAGACCAGAACTGTGTGCACAGTGATCCCAGTGTGGTCCAACCCAGGTATATGGAGACCAGAACTGTGCACAGTGCCCCAAGTGTGGTCTAACCCAGATATATGGAGACCAGAACTGTGCACAGTGCCCCCAGTGTGGTCCAACCAAGGTATATGGAGACCAGAACTGTGTGCACAGTGCTCCAAGTGTGGTCCAACCCAGGTATATGGAGACCAGAACTGTGTGCACGGTGCTCCATGTGTGGCCCAACCAAGGTATATGGAGACCAGAACTGTGTGCACATTGCTCCAAGTGTGGTCGAACCCAAGTATATGGAGACCAGAACTGTGTGCACAGTGCTCCCAGTGTGGTCTAACCCAGGTATATGGAGACCAGAACTGTGTGCACCGTGCTCCCAGTGTGGTCTAACCAAGGTATATGGAGACCAGAACTGTGCGCACGGTGCTCCCAGTGTGGTCTAACCAAGGTATATGGAGACCAGAACTGTGTGCATGGTGCTCCCAGTGTGGTCCAACCAAGGTATATGGAGACCAGAACTGTGTGCACAATGCTCCCAGTGTGGTCCAACCCAGGTATATGGAGAGCAGAACTGTGTACAGTGCTCCCAGTGTGGTCCAACCAAGGTATATGGAGACCAGAACTGTGTGCATGGTGCAGCCAGTGTGGTCTAACCCAGGTATATGGAGACCAGAACTGTGCACAGTGCTCCCAGTGTGGTCCAACCAAGGTATATGGGGACCAGAACTGTGTGCACAGTGCTCAAAGTGTGGTCCAACCCAGGTATATGGAGACCAGAACTGTGTGCACGGTGCTCCCAGTGTGGCCCAACCAAGGTATATGGAGACCAGAACTGTGTGCACGGTGCTCCCAGTGTGGTCTAACCCAGGTATATGTAGACCAGAACTGTGTGCACAGTGCTCCAAGTGTGGTCTAACCCAGATATATGGAGACCAGAACTGTGCACAGTGCTCCAAGTGTGGTCTAACCCAAGTATATGGAGACCAGAACTGTGTGTACAATGCTCCCAGTGTGGTCTAACCCAGATATATGGAGACCAGAACTGTGTGCACAGTGCTCCAAGTGTGGTCCAACCCAGGTATATGGAGACCAGAACTGTGTGTACAATGCTCCCAGTGTGGTCTAACCCAGATATATGGAGACCAGAAATGTGTGCACAGTGCTCCAATTGTGGTCCAACCCAGGTATATGGAGACCAGAACTGTGTGCACGGTGCTCCCAGTGTGGTCCAACCAAGGTATATGGAGACCAGAACAGTGTGCACAATGCTCCCAGTGTGGTCCAACCATGGTATATGGAGACCAGAACTGTGCACAGTGCTCCCAGTGACGTCCAACCAAGGTATATGGGGACTAGAACTGTGTGCACAGTGCTCCAATAGTAGTCCAACCCAGGTATATGGAGACCAGAACTGTGTGCACGGTGCTCCCAGTGTGGCCCAACCAAGGTATATGGAGACCAGAACTGTGTGCATGGTGCTCCCAGTGTGGTCCAACCATGGTATATGGAGACCAGGACTGTGTGCACAGTGCTCCCAGTGTGGTCCAACTAAGGTATATGGAGACCAGAACTATGTGCACAGTGCTCCCAGTGTGGTCCAACCAAGGTATATGGAGACCAGAACTGTGTGCACAGTGCTCCCAGTGTGGTCCATCCCAGGTATATGGAGACCAGAACTGTGTGCATGGTGCACCCAGTGTGATCCAACAAAGGTATATGGAGACCACAACTGTGTGCACAGTGCTCCCAGTGTGGTCCAACCCAGGTATATGGAGACCAGAACTGTGTGCATGGTGCACCCAGTGTGGTCTAACCCAGGTATATGGAGAACAGAACTGTGCACAGTGCTCCTAGTGTGGTCCAACCAAGGTATATGGGGACCAGAACTGTGTGCACAGTGCTCCAATAGTGGTCCAACCCAGGTATATGGAGACCAGAACTGTGTGCACGGTGCTCCCAGTGTGGCCCAACCAAGGTATATGGAGACCAGAACTGTGTGCATGGTGCTCCCAGTGTGGTCCAACCAAGGTATATGGAGACCAGAACTGTGTGCACAATGCTCCCAGTGTGGTCCAACCCAGGTATATGCAGAGCAGAACTGTGTGCACAGTGCTCCAAGTTTGGTCCAACCAAGGTATATGGAGACCAGAATTGTGCACAGTGCTCCCAGTGTGGTCCAACCAATGTATATGGAGACCAGAACTGTGTGCACAGTGCTCCAAGTGTGGTCCAACCCAGGTATATGGAGACCAGAACTGTGTGCACGGTGCTCCCAGTGTGGTCTAACCCAGGTATATGGAGAGCAGAACTGTGTGCATGGTGCACCCAGTGTGGTCTAACCCAGGTATATGGAGACCAGAACTGTGCACAGTGCTCCCAGTGTGGTCCAACCAAGGTATATGGGGACCAGAACTGTGTGCACAGTGCTCAAAGTGTGGTCCAACCCAGGTATATGGAGACCAGAACTGTGTGCACGGTGCTCCCAGTGTGGCCGAACCAAGGTATATGGAGACCAGAACTGTGTGCACGGTGCTCCCAGTGTGGTCTAACCCAGGTATATGTAGACCAGAACTGTGTGCACAGTGCTCCAAGTGTGGTCTAACCCAGATATATGGAGACCAGAACTGTGCACAGTGCTCCAAGTGTGGTCTAACCCAAGTATATGGAGACCAGAACTGTGTGTACAATGCTCCCAGTGTGGTCTAACCCAGATATATGGAGACCAGAACTGTGTGCACAGTGCTCCAAGTGTGGTCCAACCCAGGTATATGGAGACCAGAACTGTGTGTACAATGCTCCCAGTGTGGTCTAACCCAGATATATGGAGACCAGAAATGTGTGCACAGTGCTCCAATTGTGGTCCAACCCAGGTATATGGAGACCAGAACTGTGTGCACGGTGCTCCCAGTGTGGTCCAACCAAGGTATATGGAGACCAGAACAGTGTGCACAATGCTCCCAGTGTGGTCCAACCATGGTATTTGGAGACCAGAACTGTGCACAGTGCTCCCAGTGAGGTCCAACCAAGGTATATGGGGACTAGAACTGTGTGCACAGTGCTCCAATAGTAGTCCAACCCAGGTATATGGAGACCAGAACTGTGTGCACGGTGCTCCCAGTGTGGCCCAACCAAGGTATATGGAGACCAGAACTGTGTGCATGGTGCTCCCAGTGTGGTGCAACCAAGGTATATGGAGACCAGAACTGTGTGCACAATGCTCCCAGTGTGGTCCAACCCAGGTATATGGAGAGCAGAACTGTGTGCACAGTGCTCCAAGTTTGGTCCAACCAAGGTATATGGAGACCAGAACTGTGCACAGTGCTCCCAGTGTGGTCCAACCAATGTATATGGAGACCAGAACTGTGTGCACAGTGCTCCAAGTGTGGTCCAACCCAGGTATATGGAGACCAGAACAGTGTGCATGGTGCACCCAGTGTGGTCCAACCCAGGTATATGGAGAGCAGAACTGTGTGCACAGTGCTCCAAGTTTGGTCCAACCAAGGTATATGGAGACCAGAACTGTGCACAGTGCTCCCAGTGTGGTCCGACAAAGGTATATGGAGACCACAACTGTGTGCACAGTGCTCCCAGTGTGGTCCAACCCAGGTATATGGAGACCAGAACTGTGTGCATGGTGCACCCAGTGTGGTCTAACCTAGGTATATGGAGACCAGAACTGTGCACAGTGCTCCCAGTGTGGTCCAACCAAGGTATATGGGGACCAGAACTGTGTGCACAGTGCTCAAAGTGTGGTCCAACCCAGGTATATGGAGACCAGAACTGTGTGCACGGTGCTCCCAGTGTGGCCCAACCAAGGTATATGGAGACCAGAACTGTGTGCACGGTGCTCCCAGTGTGGTCTAACCCAGGTATATGTAGACCAGAACTGTGTGCACAGTGCTCCAAGTGTGGTCTAACCCAGATATATGGAGACCAGAACTGTGCACAGTGCAACAAGTGTGGTCTGACCCAAGTATATGGAGACCAGAACTGTGTGTACAATGCTCCCAGTGTGGTCTAACCCAGATATATGGAGACCAGAACTGTGTGCACAGTGCTCCAAATGTGGTCCAACCCAGGTATATGGAGACCAGAACTGTGTGTACAATGCTCCCAGTGTGGTCTAACCCAGATATATGGAGACCAGAAATGTGTGCACAGTGCTCCAAGTGTGGTCCAACCCAGGTATATGGAGACCAGAACTGTGTGCACGGTGCTCCCAGTGTGGTCCAACCAAGGTATATGGAGACCAGAACAGTGTGCACAATGCTCCCAGTGTGGTCCAACCATGGTATATGGAAACCAGAACTGTGCACAGTGCTCCCAGTGTGGTCCAACCAAGGTATATGGGGACTAGAACTGTGTGCACAGTGCTCCAATAGTGGTCCAACCTAGGTATATGGAGACCAGAACTGTGTGCACGGTGCTCCCAGTGTGGCCCAACCAAGGTATATGGAGACCAGAACTGTGTGCATGGTGCTCCCAGTGTGGTCCAACCAAGGTATATGGAGACCAGAACTGTGTGCACAATGCTCCCAGTGTGGTCCAACCCAGGTATATGGAGAGCAGAACTGTGTGCACAGTGCTCCAAGTTTGGTCCAACCAAGGTATATGGAGACCAGAACAGTGTGCACAATGCTCCCAGTGTGGTCCAACCATGGTATATGGAGACCAGAACTGTGCACAGTGCTCCCAGTGTGGTACAACCAAGGTATATGGGGACTAGAACTGTGTGCACAGTGCTCCAATAGTGGTCCAACCCAGGTATATGGAGACCAGAACTGTGTGCACGGTGCTCCCAGTGTGGCCCAACCAAGGTATATGGAGACCAGAACTGTGTGCATGGTGCTCCCAGTGTGGTCCAACCAAGGTATATGGAGACCAGAACTGTGTGCACAATGCTCCCAGTGTGGTACAACCCAGGTATATGGAGACCAGAACTGTGTGCACAGTGCTCCAAGTGTGGTCCAACCCAGGTATATGGAGACCAGAACTGTGTGCACGGTGCTCCCAGTGTGGTCCAACCAAGGTGTATGGAGACCAGAACTGTGCACAGTGCTCCCAGTGTGGTCCAACCAATGCAAATGGAGACCATAACTGTGTGCACAGTGCTCCCAGTGTGGTCTAACCCAGATATATGGAGAGCAGAACTGTGTGCATAGTGCTCCAAGTGTGGTCCAACCCAGGTATATGGAGACCAGAACTGTGTGCACAGTGCTACCAGTGTGGTCCAACAAAGGTATATGGAGACCACAACTGTGTGCACAGTGCTCCCAGTGTGGTCCAACCCAGGTATATGGAGACCAGAACTGTGTGCATGGTGCACCCAGTGTGGTCTAACCCAGGTATATGGAGAACAGAACTGTGCACAGTGCTCCTAGTGTGGTCCAACCAAGGTATATGGGGACCAGAACTGTGTGCACAGTGCTCCAATAGTGGTCCAACCCAGGTATATGGAGACCAGAACTGTGTGCACGGTGCTCCCAGTGTGGCCCAACCAAGGTATATGGAGACCAGAACTGTGTGCATGGTGCTCCCAGTGTGGTCCAACCAAGGTATATGGAGACCAGAACTGTGTGCACAATGCTCCCAGTGCGGTCCAACCCAGGTATATGGAGAGCAGAACTGTGTGCACAGTGCTCCAAGTTTGGTCCAACCAAGGTATATGGAGACCAGAATTGTGCACAGTGCTCCCAGTGTGGTCCAACCAATGTATATGGAGACCAGAACTGTGTGCACAGTGCTCCAAGTGTGGTCCAACCCAGGTATATGGAGACCAGAACTGTGTGCACGGTGCTCCCAGTGTGGACTAACCCAGGTATATGGAGAGCAGAACTGTGTGCATGGTGCACCCAGTGTGGTCTAACCCAGGTATATGGAGACCAGAACTGTGCACAGTGCTCCCAGTGTGGTCCAACCAAGGTATATGGGGACCAGAACTGTGTGCACAGTGCTCAAAGTGTGGTCCAACCCAGGTATATGGAGACCAGAACTGTGTGCATGGTGCTCCCAGTGTGGCCCAGCCAAGGTATATGGAGACCAGAACTGTGTGCACGGTGCTCCCAGTGTGGTCTAACCCAGGTATATGTAGACCAGAACTGTGTGCACAGTGCTCCAAGTGTGGTCTAACTCAGATATATGGAGACCAGAACTGTGCACAGTGCTCCAAGTGTGGTCTAACCCAAGTATATGGAGACCAGAACTGTGTGTACAATGCTCCCAGTGTGGTCTAACCCAGATATATGGAGACCAGAACTGTGTGCACAGTGCTCCAAGTGTGGTCCAACCCAGGTATATGGAGACCAGAACTGTGTGTACAATGCTCCCAGTGTGGTCTAACCCAGATATATGGAGACCAGAAATGTGTGCACAGTGCTCCAAGTGTGGTCCAACCCAGGTATATGGAGACCAGAACTGTGTGCACGGTGCTCCCAGTGTGGTCCAACCAAGGTATATGGAGACCAGAACAGTGTGCACAATGCTCCCAGTGTGGTCGAACCATGGTATATGGAGACCAGACCTGTGCACAGTGCTCCCAGTGTGGTCCAACCAAGGTATATGGGGACTAGAACTGTGTGCACAGTGCTCCAATAGTGGTCCAACCCAGGTATATGGAGACCAGAGCTGTGTGCACGGTGCTCCCAGTGTGGCCCAACCAAGGTATATGGAGACCAGAACTGTGTGCATGGTGCTCCCAGTGTGGTCCAACCAAGATATATGGAGACCAGAACTGTGTGCACAATGCTCCCAGTGTGGTCCAACCCAGGTATATGGAGAGCAGAACTGTGTGCACAGTGCTCCAAGTTTGGTTCAACCAAGGTATATGGAGACCAGAACTGTGCACAGTGCTCCCAGTGTGGTCCAACCAATGTATATGGAGACCAGAACTGTGTGCACAGTGCTCCAAGTGTGGTCCAACCCAGGTATATGAAGACCAGACCAGTGTGCACAATGCTCCCAGTGTGGTCCAACCATGGTATATGGAGACCAGGACTGTGTGCACAGTGCTCCCAGTGTGGTCCAACTAAGGTATATGGAGACCAGAATTGTGCACAGTGCTCCCAGTGTGGTCCAACCAATGTATATGGAGACCAGAACTGTGTGCACAGTGCTCCAAGTGTGGTCCAACCCAGGTATATGGAGACCAGAACTGTGTGCACGGTGCTCCCAGTGTGGACTAACCCAGGTATATGGAGAGCAGAACTGTGTGCATGGTGCACCCAGTGTGGTCTAACCCAGGTATATGGAGACCAGAACTGTGCACAGTGCTCCCAGTGTGGTCCAACCAAGGTATATGGGGACCAGAACTGTGTGCACAGTGCTCAAAGTGTGGTCCAACCCAGGTATATGGAGACCAGAACTGTGTGCATGGTGCTCCCAGTGTGGCCCAGCCAAGGTATATGGAGACCAGAACTGTGTGCACGGTGCTCCCAGTGTGGTCTAACCCAGGTATATGTAGACCAGAACTGTGTGCACAGTGCTCCAAGTGTGGTCTAACTCAGATATATGGAGACCAGAACTGTGCACAGTGCTCCAAGTGTGGTCTAACCCAAGTATATGGAGACCAGAACTGTGTGTACAATGCTCCCAGTGTGGTCTAACCCAGATATATGGAGACCAGAACTGTGTGCACAGTGCTCCAAGTGTGGTCCAACCCAGGTATATGGAGACCAGAACTGTGTGTACAATGCTCCCAGTGTGGTCTAACCCAGATATATGGAGACCAGAAATGTGTGCACAGTGCTCCAAGTGTGGTCCAACCCAGGTATATGGAGACCAGAACTGTGTGCACGGTGCTCCCAGTGTGGTCCAACCAAGGTATATGGAGACCAGAACAGTGTGCACAATGCTCCCAGTGTGGTCGAACCATGGTATATGGAGACCAGACCTGTGCACAGTGCTCCCAGTGTGGTCCAACCAAGGTATATGGGGACTAGAACTGTGTGCACAGTGCTCCAATAGTGGTCCAACCCAGGTATATGGAGACCAGAGCTGTGTGCACGGTGCTCCCAGTGTGGCCCAACCAAGGTATATGGAGACCAGAACTGTGTGCATGGTGCTCCCAGTGTGGTCCAACCAAGATATATGGAGACCAGAACTGTGTGCACAATGCTCCCAGTGTGGTCCAACCCAGGTATATGGAGAGCAGAACTGTGTGCACAGTGCTCCAAGTTTGGTTCAACCAAGGTATATGGAGACCAGAACTGTGCACAGTGCTCCCAGTGTGGTCCAACCAATGTATATGGAGACCAGAACTGTGTGCACAGTGCTCCAAGTGTGGTCCAACCCAGGTATATGAAGACCAGACCAGTGTGCACAATGCTCCCAGTGTGGTCCAACCATGGTATATGGAGACCAGGACTGTGTGCACAGTGCTCCCAGTGTGGTCCAACTAAGGTATATGGAGACCAGAACTATGTGCACAGTGCTCCCAGTGTGGTCCAACCAAGGTATATGGAGACCAGAACTGTGTGCACATTGCTCCCATGTGGTCCATCCCAGGTATATGGAGACCAGAACTATGTGCATGGTGCACCCAGTGTGGTCCAACAAAGGTATATGGAGACCACAACTGTGTGCACAGTGCTCCCAGTGTGGTCCAACCCAGGTATATGGAGACCAGAACTGTGTGCATGGTGCACCCAGTGTGGTCTAACCCAGGTATATGGAGAACAGAACTGTGCACAGTGCTCCTAGTGTGGTCCAACCAAGGTATATGGGGACCAGAACTGTGTGCACAGTGCTCCAATAGTGGTCCAACCCAGGTATATGGAGACCAGAACTGTGTGCACGGTGCTCCCAGTGTGGCCCAACCAAGGTATATGGAGACCAGAACTGTGTGCATGGTGCTCCCAGTGTGGTCCAACCAAGGTATATGGAGACCAGAACTGTGTGCACAATGCTCCCAGTGTGGTCCAACCCAGGTATATGGAGACCAGAACTGTGTGCACGGTGCTCCCAGTGTGGTCTAACCCAGGTATATGGAGAGCAGAACTGTGTGCATGGTGCACCCAGTGTGGTCTAACCCAGGTATATGGAGACCAGAACTGTGCACAGTGCTCCCAGTGTGGTCCAACCAAGGTATATGGGGACCAGAACTGTGTGCACAGTGCTCAAAGTGTGGTCCAACCCAGGTATATGGAGACCAGAACTGTGTGCACGGTGCTCCCAGTGTGGCCCAACCAAGGTATATGGAGACCAGAACTGTGTGCACGGTGCTCCCAGTGTGGTCTAACCCAGGTATATGTAGACCAGAATTGTGTGCACAGTGCTCCAAGTGTGGTCTAACCCAGATATATGGAGACCAGAACTGTGCACAGTGCTCGAAGTGTGGTCTAACCCAAGTATATGGAGACCAGAACTGTGTGTACAATGCTCCCAGTGTGGTCTAACCCAGATATATGGAGACCAGAACTGTGTGCACAGTGCTCCAGGTGTGGTCCAACCCAGGTATATGGAGACCAGAACTGTGTGTACAATGCTCCCAGTGTGGTCTAACCCAGATATATGGAGACCAGAAATGTGTGCACAGTGCTCCAAGTGTGGTCCAACCCAGGTATATGGAGACCAGAACTGTGTGCACGGTGCTCCCAGTGTGGTCCAACCAAGGTATATGGAGACCAGAACAGTGTGCACAATGCTCCCAGTGTGGTCCAACCATGGTATATGGAGACCAGAACTGTGCACAGTGCTCCCAGTGTGGTCCAACCAAGGTATATGGGGACTAGAACTGTGTGCACAGTGCTCCAATAGTGGTCCAACCCAGGTATATGGAGACCAGAACTGTGTGCACAGTGCTCCCAGTGTGGTCCAACCAATGTATATGGAGACCAGAACTGTGTGCAAAGTGCTCAAAGTGTGGTCCAACCCAGGTATATGGAGACCAGAACTGTGTGCACGGTGCTCCCAGTGTGGCCCAACCAAGGTATATGGAGACCAGAACTGTGTGCATGGTGCTCCCAGTGTGGTCCAACCAAGGTATTTGGAGACCAGAACTGTGTGCATGGTGTTCCAGTGTGATCCAACCAAGGTATCTGGAGACCAGAACTGTGTGCACAATGCTCCCAGTGTGGTCCAACACAGGTATATGGAAAGCAGAACTGTGTGCACAGTGCTCCAAGTGTGGTCCAACCCTGGTATATGGAGACCAGAACTATGTGCACAGTGCTCCCAGTGTGGTCCAACCAAGGTATATGGAGACCAGAACTGTGTGCACAGTGCTCCTAGTGTGGTCCAACCCAGATATATGGAGACCAGAACTGTGTGCACAGTGCCCCAAGTGTGGTCCAACCCAGGTATATGGAGACCAGAACTGTGTGCACAGTGCTCCCTGTGTGTTCTAACCCAGGTGTATGGAGACCAGAACTGTGTGCACAGTGCTCCCAGTGTGGTCCAACCCTGGTATATGTAGACCAGAACTGTGTGAATGGTGCTCCCAGTGTGGTCTAACCAAGGTATATGGAAACCAGAACTGTGTGCACAGTGCTGCAAGTGTGGTCCAACCCAGGTATATGGAGACCAGAACTGTGTGCACAGTGCTCCCAGTGTGGTCCAACCCAGGTATCTGGAGACCAGAACTGTGCACAGTGCCCCAAGTGTGGTCTAACCCAGATATATGGAGACCAGAACTGTGCACAGTGCTCCCAGTGTTGTCCAACCAAGCTATATGGAGACCAGAACTGTGTGCACAGTGCTCCACGTGTGGTCCAACCCAGGTATATGGAGACCAGAACTGTGTGCACGGTGCTCCCAGTGTGGCCCAACCAAGGTATATGGAGACCAGAACTGTGTGCACAGTGCTCCAAGTGTGGTCTAATTCAAGTATATGGAGACGAGAACTGTGTGCACAGTGCTCCCAGTGTGGTCTAACCAAGGTATATGGAGTCCAGAACTGTGTGCACGGTGCTCCCAGTGTGGTCTAACCAAGGTATATGGAGACCAGAACTGTGTGCACAGTGCTCCCAGTGTGGTCCAACCAAGGTATATGGAGACCAGAACTGTGCACAGTGCTCCCAGTGTGGTCCAACCAATGTATATGGAGACCAGAACTGTGTGCACAGTGCTCCAAGTGTGGTCTAACCCAGGTATATGGAGACCAGAACTGTATGCACAGTGCTCCAAGTGTGGTCCAACCCAGGTACATGGAGACCAGAACTGTGTGCACAGTGCTCCAAGTGTGGTCCAACCCAGGTATATGGAGACCAGAACTGTGTGCACCGTGCTCCCATAGTGGCCCAACCAAGGTATATGGAGACCAGAACTGTGTGCACAGTGCACCAAGTGTTGTCCAACCCTGGTATATGGAGACCATAACTGTGCACAGTGCTCCCAGTGTGGTCCAACCAAGGTATATTGTTGTAGAGAGTAGATATATATAGACTTAGGCATTAGGCACCTGCTGGATATTTAAAACTCACATAAGCTTAAATGGACACACACATAAAATGGCTGCCCAGGCATGATGGGAAACCAGGTAGTCAAGCTGTGAACTGTTGAACGTTCACTGACCGAGCAATAACCCTGTGAGGCCCACTGTAGGAATGCCTAGGAAGGCAGAGATAAGAAGGAAGCCATCTCCTGTGAACAAGGCCATAAACCAATTATTTCCCCAGGAAGAAAGATAAGAGGGAAACCATTTGCTGTAAACAAGGCTACAAACCAATTATTTCTCCCAGATGAAAGAACTAGGGAGAGAACATATAAAGTCATCGATCAACCCACATTGACAATGGTTCCCTGGTTACTAGGAGAATTCTATTGGATTAAAAAAACCTATATGTAATCTATAATCGTTATGATTGGCTTGTGTCCAGCCTGATGGGCTGTGTAACTGTAGGAAACCATTTTTTTAACTGTTGTAAAACATATAAAGGTACATGTAACTCTTTGTTCTGTGGAGAGAAACCTGGATACGGTCCTGTTTGTTTCCTCCCCGCTGAGCGTTATTAAATACCGTCAGGCGTTGGAACCGACTCTGAGTGTTGAGTGATTCTTCAGAGAAAACACTAACGCTAACATATATGGAGACCAGAACTGTGTGCACAGTGCTCCAAGTGTAGTCCAACCCAGGTATATGGAGACCAGAACTGTGTGCACGGTGCTCCCATAGTGGCCCAACCAAGGTATATGGAGACCAGAACTGTGTGCACAGTGCTCCAAGTGTGGTCCAACCCAGGTAAATGGAGACCAGAGCTTGTGCACGGTGCTCCCAGTGTGGTCTAACCCAGGTATATGGAGACCAGAACTGTGTGCACAGTGCTCCCAGTGTGGTCTAACCCAGGTATATGGAGACCAAAACTGTGCACAGTGCTCCAAGTGTGGTCTAACCCAAGTATATGGAGACCAGAACTGTGCACAGTGCTCCAAGTGTGGTCTAACCCAAGTATATGGAGACCAGAACTGTGTGTACAATGCTCCCAGTGAGGTCTAACCCAGATATATGGAGACCAGAACTGTGTGCACAGTGCTCCAAGTGTGGTCCAGCCCAGGTATATGGAGAGCAGAACTGTGTGCACGGTGCTCCCAGTGTGGTCCAAGCAAGGTATATGGAGACCAGAACTGTGTGCACAGTGCTCCCAGTGTGGTCCAACCAAGGTATATGGAGACCAGAACTGTGCACAGTGCTCCCAGTGTGGTCTAACCCAGGTATATGGAGAGCAGAACTGTGTGCACAGTGCTCCAAGTGTGGTCCAACCCAGGTATATGGAGACCAGAACTGTGTGCACAGTGCTACCAGTGTGGTCCAACCAAGGTATATGGAGACCACAACTGTGTGCACAGTGCTCCCAGTGTGGTCCAACCCAGGTATATGGAGACCAGAACTGTGTGCATGGTGCACCCAGTGTGGTCTAACCCAGGTATATGGAGACCAGAACTGTGCACAGTGCTCCCAGTGTGGTCCAACCAAGGTATATGGGGACCAGAACTGTGTGCACAGTGCTCCAAGTGTGGTCCAACCCAGGTATAATGAGACCAGGATTGTGTGCACGGTGCTCCCGGTGTGGCCCAACCAAGGTATATGGAGACCAGAACTGTGTGCATGGTGCTCCCAGTGTGCTCCAACCAAGGTATATGGAGACCAGAACTGTGTGCATGGTGCTCCCAGTGTGATCCAACCTAGGTATCTGGAGACCAGAACTGTGTGCACAATGCTCCCAGTGTGGTCCAACCCAGGTATATGGAGAGCAGAACTGTGTGCATAGTGCTCCAAGTGTGGTCCAACCAAGGTATATGGAGACCAGAACTGTGTGCACAGTGCTCCCAGTGTGGTCCAACCCTGGTATGTGGAGACCAGAACTATGTGTACAGTGCTCCCAGTGTGGTCCAACCCAGGTATATGGAGACCAGAACTGTGTGCACAGTGCTCCCTGTGTGGTCTAACCCAAGTATATGGAGACCAGAACTGTGTGCACAGTGCTCCCAGTGTGGTCCAACCCTGGTATATGGAGACCAGAACTGTGTGCACAGTGCTCCCAGTGTGGTCCAACCCAGGTATATGGAGACCAGAACTGTGTGCACAGTGCTCCAAGAGTGGTCCAACCAAGGTATATGGAGACCAGAACTGTGTGCACAGTGATCCCAGTGTGGTCTGACCCAGGTATATGGAGACCAGAACTGTGTGCATGGTGCTCCCAGTGTGGTCTTACCAAGGTATATGGAGACCAGAACTGTGTGCACAGTGCTGCAAGTGTGGTCCAACCCAGGTATATGTAGACAAGAACTGTGTGCACAGTGCTCCCAGTGTGGTCCAACCCAGGTATATGGAGACCAGAACTGTGCACAGTGCCCCAAGTGTGGTCTAACCCATATATATGGAGACCAGAACTGTGCACAGTGCTCTAAGTGTGGTCCAACCAAGGTATATGGAGACCAGAACTGTGTGCACAGTGCTCCAAGTGTGGTCCAACCCAGGTATATGTAGACCAGAACTGTGTGCACGGTGCTCCCAGTGTGGCCCAACCAAGGTATATGGAGACCAGAACTGTGTGCACAGTGCTCCAAGTGTGGTCTAATTCAAGTATATGGAGACCAGAACTGTGTGCACAGTGCTCCCAGTGTGGTCTAACCAAGGTATATGGAGACCAGAACTGTGTGCACGGTGCTCCCAGTGTGGTCTAACCAAGGTATATGGAGACCAGAACTGTGTGCACAGTGCTCCCAGTGTGGTCCAACCAAGGTATATGGAGACCAGAACTGTGTGCACAGTGCTCCAAGTGTGGTCTAACCCAGGTATATGGAGACCAGAACTGTGTGCACAGTGCTCCAAGTGTGGTCCACCCAGGTACATGGAGACCAGAACTGTGTGCACAGTGCTCCAAGTGTGGTCCAACCCAGGTATATGGAGACCAGAACTGTGTGCACGGTGCTCCCATAGTGGCCCAACCAAGGTATATGGAGACCAGAACTGTGTGCACAGTGCTCCAAGTGTTGTCCAACCCAGGTATATGGAGACCATAACTGTGCACAGTGCTCCCAGTGTGGTCCAACCAAGGTATATGGAGACCAGAACTGTTTGCACAGTGCTCCAAGTGTAGTCCAACCCAGGTATATGGAGACCAGAACTGTGTGCACGGTGCTCCCATAGTGGCCCAACCAAGGTATATGGAGACCAGAACTGTGTGCACAGTGCTCCAAGTGTGGTCCAACCGAGGTAAATGGAGACCAGAGCTTGTGCACAGTGCTCCCAGTGTGGTCTAACCCAGGTATATGGAGAGCAGAACTGTGTGCACAGTGCTCCAAGTGTGGTCCAACCCAGGTATATGGAGACCAGAACTGTGTGCACAGTGCTACCAGTGTGGTCCAACCAAGGTATATGGAGACCACAACTGTGTGCACAGTGCTCCCAGTGTGGTCCAACCCAGGTATATGGAGACCAGAACTGTGTGCATGGTGCACCCAGTGTGGTCTAACCCAGGTATATGGAGACCAGAACTGTGCACAGTGCTCCCAGTGTGGTCCAACCAAGGTATATGGGGACCAGAACTGTGTGCACAGTGCTCCAAGTGTGGTCCAACCCAGGTATATGGAGACCAGGACTGTGTGCACGGTGCTCCCGGTGTGGCCCAACCAAGGTATATGGAGACCAGAACTGTGTGCATGGTGCTCCCAGTGTGGTCCAACCAAGGTATATGGAGACCAGAACTGTGTGCATGGTGCTCCCAGTGTGATCCAACCTAGGTATCTGGAGACCAGAACTGTGTGCACAATGCTCCCAGTGTGGTCCAACCCAGGTATATGGAGAGCAGAACTGTGTGCATAGTGCTCCAAGTATGGTCAAACCAAGGTATATGGAGACCAGAACTGTGTGCACAGTGCTCCCAGTGTGGTCCAACCCTGGTATGTGGAGACCAGAACTATGTGTACAGTGCTCCCAGTGTGGTCCAACCAAGGTATATGGAGACCAGAACTGTGTGCACAGTGCTCCCAGTGTGGTCCAACCCAGGTATATGGAGACCAGAACTGTGTGCACAGTGCCCCAAGTGTGGTCCAACCCAGGTATATGGAGACCAGAACTGTGTGCACAGTGCTCCCTGTGTGGTCTAACCCAGGTATATGGAGACCAGAACTGTGTGCACAGTGCTCCCAGTGTGGTCCAACCCTGGTATATGGAGACCAGAACTGTGTGCACAGTGCTCCCAGTGTGGTCCAACCCAGGTATATGGAGACCAGAACTGTGTGCACAGTGCTCCAAGAGTGGTCCAACCAAGGTATATGGAGACCAGAACTGTGTGCACAGTGATCCCAGTGTGGTCTGACCCAGGTATATGGAGACCAGAACTGTGTGCATGGTGCTCCCAGTGTGGTCTAACCAAGGTATATGGAGACCAGAACTGTGTGCACAGTGCTGCAAGTGTGGTCCAACCCAGGTATATGTAGACAAGAACTGTGTGCACAGTGCTCCCAGTGTGGTCCAACCCAGGTATATGGAGACCAGAACTGTGCACTGTGCCCCAAGTGTGGTCTAACCCATATATATGGAGACCAGAACTGTGCACAGTGCTCCCAGTGTGGTCCAACCAAGGTATATGGAGACCAGAACTGTGTGCACAGTGCTCCAAGTGTGGTCCAACCCAGGTATATGTAGACCAGAACTGTGTGCACGGTGCTCCCAGTGTGGCCCAACCAAGGTATATGGAGACCAGAACTGTGTGCACAGTGCTCCAAGTGTGGTCTAATTCAAGTATATGGAGACCAGAACTGTGTGCACAGTGCTCCCAGTGTGGTCTAACCAAGGTATATGGAGACCAGAACTGTGTGCACGGTGCTCCCAGTGTGGTCTAACCAAGGTATATGGAGACCAGAACTGTGTGCACAGTGCTCCAAGTGTGGTCCAACCCAGGTATATGGAGACCAGAACTGTGTGCACGGTGCTCCCATAGTGGCCCAACCAAGGTATATGGAGACCAGAACTGTGTGCACAGTGCTCCAAGTGTTGTCCAACCCAGGTATATGGAGACCATAACTGTGCACAGTGCTCCCAGTGTGGTCCAACCAAGGTATATGGAGACCAGAACTGTGTGCACAGTGCTCCAAGTGTAGTCCAACCCAGGTATATGGAGACCAGAACTGTGTGCACGGTGCTCACATAGTGGCCCAACCAAGGTATATGGAGACCAGAACTGTGTGCACAGTGCTCCAAGTGTGGTCCAACCCAGGTAAATGGAGACCAGAGCTTGTGCACAGTGCTCCCAGTGTGGTCTAACCCAGGTATATGGAGAGCAGAACTGTGTGCACAGTGCTCCAAGTGTGGTCCAACCCAGGTATATGGAGACCAGAACTGTGTGCATGGTGCACCCAGTGTGGTCTAACCCAGGTATATGGAGACCAGAACTGTGCACAGTGCTCCCAGTGTGGTCCAACCAAGGTATATGGGGACCAGAACTGTGTGCACAGTGCTCCAAGTGTGGTCCAACCCTGGTATATGGAGACCAGGACTGTGTGCACGGTGCTCCCGGTGTGGCCCAACCAAGGTATATGGAGACCAGAACTGTGTGCATGGTGCTCCCAGTGTGGTCCAACCAAGGTATATGGAGACCAGAACTGTGTGCATGGTGCTCCCAGTGTGATCCAACCTAGGTATCTGGAGACCAGAACTGTGTGCACAATGCTCCCAGTGTGGTCCAACCCAGGTATATGGAGAGCAGAACTGTGTGCATAGTGCTCCAAGTGTGGTCCAACCAAGGTATATGGAGACCAGAACTGTGTGCACAGTGCTCCCAGTGTGGTCCAACCCTGGTATGTGGAGACCAGAACTATGTGTACAGTGCTCCCAGTGTTGTCCAACCAAGGTATATGGAGACCAGAACTGTGTGCACAGTGCTCCCAGTGTGGTCCAACCCAGGTATATGGAGAACAGAACTGTGTGCACAGTGCCCCAAGTGTGGTCCAACCCAGGTATATGGAGACCAGAACTGTGTGCACAGTGCTCCCTGTGTGGTCTAACCCAGGTATATGGAGACCAGAACTGTGTGCACAGTGCTCCCAGTGTGGTCCAACCCTGGTATATGGAGACCAGAACTGTGTGCACAGTGCTCCCAGTGTGGTCCAACCCAGGTATATGGAGACCAGAACTGTGTGCACAGTGCTCCAAGAGTGGTCCAACCAAGGTATATGGAGACCAGAACTGTGTGCACAGTGATCCCAGTGTGGTCTGACCCAGGTATATGGAGACCAGAACTGTGTGCATGGTGCTCCCAGTGTGGTCTAACCAAGGTATATGAGACCAGAACTGTGTGAACAGTGCTGCAAGTGTGGTCCAACCCAGGTATATGGAGACAAGAACTGTGTGCACAGTGCTCCCAGTGTGGTCCAACCCAGGTATATGGAGACCAGAACTGTGCACAGTGCCCCAAGTGTGGTCTAACCCATATATATGGAGACCAGAACTGTGCACAGTGCTCCCAGTGTGGTCCAACCAAGGTATATGGAGACCAGAACTGTGTGCACAGTGCTCCAAGTGTGGTCCAACCCAGGTATATGGAGACCAGAACTGTGTGCACGGTGCTCCCAGTGTGGCCCAACCAAGGTATATGGAGACCAGAACTGTGTGCACAGTGCTCCAAGTGTGGTCTAATTCAAGTATATGGAGACCAGAACTGTGTGCACAGTGCTCCCAGTGTGGTCTAACCAAGGTATATGGAGACCAGAACTGTGTGCACGGTGCTCCCAGTGTGGTCTAACCAAGGTATATGGAGACCAGAACTGTGTGCACAGTGCTCCCAGTGTGGTCCAACCAAGGTATATGGAGACCAGAACTGTGCACAGTGCTCCCAGTATGGTCCAACAAATGTATATGGAGACCAGAACTGTGTGCACAGTGCTCCAAGTGTGGTCCAACCCAGGTATATGGAGACCAGAACTGTGTGCACGGTGCTCCCAGTGTCGTCTAACCCAGGTATATGGAGACCAGAACTGTGTGCACAGTGCTACAAGTGTGGTCCAACCCAGGTATATGGAGACCAGAACTGTGTGCACAGTGCTCCCAGTGTGGTCCAACCAAGGTATATGGAGACCAGAACTGTGTGCACAGTGCTCCCAGTGTGGTCCAACCCAGGTATATGGAGACCAGAACTGTGTGCATGGTGCTCCCAGTGTGGCCTAACCCAGGTATATGGAGACCAGACCTGTGCACAGTGCTCCCAGTGTGGTCCAACCAATGTATATGGAGACCAGAACTGTGTGCACAGTGCCCCAAGTGTAGTCCAACCCAGGTATATGGAGACCAGAACTGTGTGCACGGTGCTCCCATAGTGGCCCAACCAAGGTATATGGAGACCAGAACTGTGTGCACAGTGCTCCAAGTGTGGTCCAACCCAGGTATATGGAGACCAGAACTGTGTGCACGGTGCTCCCAGTGTGGTCTAACCCAGGTATATGGAGACCAGAACTGTGTGCACAGTGCTCCCAGTGTGGTCTAACACAGGTATATGTAGACCAGAACTGTGTGCACATTGTTCCAAGTGTGGTCTAACCCAGATATATGGAGACCAGAACTGTGCACAGTGCTCCAAGTGTGGTCTAACCCAAGTGTATGGAGACCAGAACTGTGTGCACGGTGCTATCAGTGTGGTCCAACCCAGATATATGGAGACCAGAACTTTGTGCACAGTGCTCCAAGTGTGGTGCAACCCAGGTATTTGGAGACCAGAACTGTGTGTACAATGCTCCCAGTGTGGTGTAACCCAGATATATGGAGACCAGAACTGTGCGCACAGTGCTCCAAGTGTGGTCCAATTCAGGTATATGGAGACCAGAACTGTGTGCACGGTGCTCCCAGTGTGGTCCAACCAAGGTATATGGAGACCAGAACTGTGTGCACAGTGCTCCCAGTGTGGTCCAACAAAGGTATATGGAGACCAGAACTGTGCACAGTGCTCCCAGTGTGGTCCAACCAATGTATATGGAGACCAGAACTGTGTGCACAGTGCTCCAAGTGTGGTCCAACCCAGGTATATGGAGACCAGAACTGTCTGCACGGTGCTCCCAGTGTGGTCTAACCCAGGTATATGGAGACCAGAACTTTGTGCACAGTGCTCCAGATGTGCTCCAACCCAGGTATATGGAGAACAGAACTGTGTGCACAGTGCTTCCAGTGTGGTCCAACTAAGGTATATGGAGACCAGAATTGTGTGCACAGTGCTCCCAGTGTGGTCCAACCCAGGTATATGGAGACCAGAACTGTGTGCACGGTGCTCAAAGTGTGGTCTAACCCAGGAATATGGAGACCAGAACTGTGTGCACAGTGCTCCTAGTGTGGTACAACCCAGGTATATGGAGACCAGAACTGTGTGCACAGTGCTCCCAGTGTGGTCCAACCAAGGTATATGGAGACCAGAACTGTGTGCACAGTGCTCCCAGTGTGGTCTAACCCAGGTATATGGAGACCAGAACTGTGTGCACAGTGCTCCCAGTGTGGTCTAACCCAGGTATATGGAGACCAGAACTGTGTGCACGGTGCTCCAAGTGTGGTCCAACCAAGGTATATGGAGACCAGAACTGTGTGCACAGTGCTCCCAGTGTGGTCCAACCCAGGTATATGGAGACCAGAACTGTGTGCACGGTGCTCCCAGTGTGGTCCAACCAAGGTATATGGAGACCAGAACTGTGCACAGTGCTCCCAGTGTGGTCCAACCAATGTATATGGAGACCAGAACTGTGTGCACAGTGCTCCAAGTGTGGTCCAACCCAGGTATATGGAGACAAGAACTGTGTGCACAGTGCTCCCAGTGTGAACCAACCCAGGTATATGGAGACCAGAACTGTGCACAGTGCCCCAAGTGTGGTCTAACCCATATATATGGAGACCAGAACTGTGCACAGTGCTCCCAGTGTGGTCCAACCAAGGTATATGGAGACCAGAACTGTGTGCACAGTGCTCCAAGTGTGGTCCAACCCAGGTATATGGAGACCAGAACTGTGTGCACGGTGCTCCCAGTGTGGCCCAACCAAGGTATATGGAGACCAGAACTGTGTGCACAGTGCTCCAAGTGTGGTCTAATTCAAGTATATGGAGACCAGAACTGTGTGCACAGTGCTCCCAGTGTGGTCTAACCAAGGAATATGGAGACCAGAACTGTGTGCACGGTGCTCCCAGTGTGGTCTAACCAAGGTATATGGAGACCAGAACTGTGTGCACAGTGCTCCCAGTGTGGTCCAACCAAGGTATATGGAGACCAGAACTGTGCACAGTGCTCCCAGTGTGGTCCAACAAATGTATATGGAGACCAGAACTGTGTGCACAGTGCTCCAAGTGTGGTCCAACCCAGGTATATGGAGACCAGAACTGTGTGCACGGTGCTCCCAGTGTGGTCTAAGCCAGGTATATGGAGACCAGAACTGTGTGCACAGTGCTACAAGTGTGGTCCAACTCAGGTATATGGAGACCAGAACTGTGTGCACAGTGCTCCCAGTGTGGTCCAACCAAGGTATATGGAGACCAGAACTGTGTGCACAGTGCTCCCAGTGTGGTCCAACCCAGGTATATGGAGACCAGAACTGTGTGCATGGTGCTCCCAGTGTGGCCTAACCCAGGTATATGGAGACCAGACCTGTGCACAGTGCTCCCAGTGTGGTCCAACCAATGTATATGGAGACCAGAACTGTGTGCACAGTGCTCCAAGTGTAGTCCAACCCAGGTATATGGAGACCAGAACTGTGTGCACGGTGCTCCCATAGTGGCCCAACCAAGGTATATGGAGATCAGAACTGTGTGCACAGTGCTCCAAGTGTGGTCCAACCCAGGTATATGGAGACCAGAACTGTGTGCACGGTGCTCCCAGTGTGGTCTAACCCAGGTATATGGAGACCAGAACTGTGTGCACATTGCTCCCAGTGTGGTCTAACACAGGTATATGTAGACCAGAACTGTGTGCACATTGCTCCAAGTGTGGTCTAACCCAGATATATGGAGACCAGAACTGTGCACAGTGCTCCAAGTGTGGTCTAACCCAAGTGTATGGAGACCAGAACTGTGTGCACGGTGCTATCAGTGTGGTCCAACCCAGATATACGGAGACCAGAACTTTGTGCACAGTGCTACAAGTGTGGTGCAACCCAGGTATATGGAGACCAGAACTGTGTGCACAGTGCTCCCAGTGTGGTCCAACAAAGGTATATGGAGACCAGAACTGTGCACAGAGCTCCCAGTGTGGTCTAACCCAGATATATGGAGACCAGAACTGTGTGCACAGTGCTCCAAGTGTGGTCCAATTCAGGTATATGGAGACCAGAACTGTGTGCACGGTGCTCCCAGTGTGGTCCAACCAAGGTATATGGAGACCAGAACTGTGTGCACAGTGCTCCCAGTGTGGTCCAACAAAGGTATATGGAGACCAGAACTGTGCACAGAGCTCCCAGTGTGGTCCAACCAATGTATATGGAGACCAGAACTGTGTGCACAGTGCTCCAAGTGTGGTCCAACCCAGGTATATGGAGACCAGAACTGTCTGCACGGTGCTCCCAGAGTGGTCTAACCCAGGTATATGGAGACCAGAACTGTGTGCACAGTGCTCCAAGTGTGCTCCAACCCAGGTATATGGAGAACAGAACTGTGTGCACAGTGCTTCCAGTGTGGTCCAACTAAGGTATATGGAGACCAGAATTGTGTGCACAGTGCTCCCAGTGTGGTCCAACCCAGGTATATGGAGACCAGAACTGTGTGCATGGTGCTCCCAGTGTGGTCCAACCCAGGTATATGGAGACCAGAACTGTGTGCACGGTGCTCCCAGTGTGTTCCAACCCAGGTATATGGAGACCAGAACTGTGTGCACGGTGCTCCCAGTGTGGCCCAACCAAGGTATATGGAGACCAGAACTGTGTGCACAGTGCTCCAAGTGACGTCCAACCCAGGTATATGGAGACCAGAACTGTGTGCACGGTGCTCAAAGTGTGGTCTAACCCAGGAATATGGAGACCAGAACTGTGTGCACAGTGCTCCAAGTGTGGTACAACCCAGGTATATGGAGACCAGAACTGTGTGCACAGTGCTCCCAGTGTGGTCCAACCAAGGTATATGGAGACCAGAACTGTGTGCACAGTGCTCCCAGTGTGGTCTAACCAAGGTATATGGAGACCAGAACTGGTGTGCACAGTGCTCTCAGTGTGGTCTAACCCAGGTATATGGAGACCAGAACTGTGTGCACGGTGCTCCAAGTGTGGTCCAACCAAGGTATATGGAGACCAGAACTGTGTGCACAGTGCTCCAAGTGTGGTCCAACCCAGGTATATGGAGACCAGAACTGTGTGCACGGTGCTCCCAGTGTGGTCCAACCAAGGTATATGGAGACCAGAACTGTGTGCACAGTGCTCCCAGTGTGGTCCAACCAAGGTATATGGAGACCAGAACTGTGCACAGTGCTCCCAGTGTGGTCCAACCAATGTATATGGAGACCAGAACTGTGTGCACAGTGCTCCAAGTGTAGTCCAACCCAGGTATATGGAGACAAGAACTGTGTGCACGGTGCTCCCAGTGTGGTCTAGCCCAGGTATATGGAGACCAGAACTGTGTGCAAAGTGCTCCAAGTGTGGTCCAACCCAGGTATATGGAGACCAGAACTGTGTGCACAGTGCTCCCAGTGTGGTCCAACCAAGGTATATGGAGACCAAAACTGTGTGCACAGTGCTCCCAGTGTGGTCCAAGTCAGGTATATGGAGACAAGAACTGTGTGCATGGTGCTCCCAGTGTGGACTAACCCAGGTATATGGAGACCGGAACTGTGCACAGTGCTCCCAGTGTGGTCCAACCAAGGTATATGGAGACCAGAACTGTGTGCAGAGTGCTCCAAGTGTAGTCCAACCCAGGTATATGGAGACCAGAACTGTGTGCACGGTGCTCCCAGTGTGGCCCAACCCAGGTATATGGAGACCAGAACTGTGTGCACAGTGCTCCAAGTGTGGTCCAACCCAGGTATATGGAGACCAGAACTGTGTGCACGGTGCTCCCAGTGTGGTCTAACCCAGGTATATGGAGACCAGAACTGTGTGCACAGTGCTCCCAGTGTGGTCTAACCCAGGTATATGTAGACCAGAACTGTGTGCACATTGCTCCAAGTGTGGTCTAACCCAGATATATGGAGACCAGAACTGTGCACAGTGCTCCAAGTGTGGTCTAACCCAAGTATATGGAGACCAGAACTGTGTGCACGGTGCTCCCAGTGTGGTCCAACCAAGGTATATGGAGACCAGAACTGTGTGCACAGTGCTCCCAGTGTGGTCCAGCCAAGGTATCTGGAGACCAGAACTGTGCACAGTGCTCCCGGTGTTGTCTAACCCAGGTATATGGAGACCAGAACTGTGTGCACAGTTCTCCAAGTGTGGTCCAACTAAGGTATATGGAGACCAGAACTGTGTGCACAGTGCTCCCAGTGTTGTCCAACCCAGGTATTTGGAGACCAGAACTGTGTGCATGGTGCTCCCAGTGTGGTCCAACCCAGGTATATGGAGACAAGAACTGTGTGCACAGTGCTCCGAGTGTGGTCTAACCCAGGTATATGGAGACCAGAACTGTGCACAGCGCTCCCAGTGTGGTCCAACCAAGGTATATGGAGACCAGAACTGTGTGCACAGTGCTCCCAGTGTGGACCAACCCAGGTATATGGAGACCAGAACTGTGTGCACAGTGCTCCCAGTGTGGTCTAACCCAGGTATATGGAGACCAGAACTGTGTGCACAGTGCTCCAAGTGTGGTCTAACCCAGGTATATGGAGACCAGAACTGTGTGCACAGTGCTCCCAGTGTGGTCCAACCCAGATATATGGAGACCTGAACTGTGTGCACAGTGCTCCAAGTGTTGTCTAACCCAGGTATATGGAGACCAGAACTGTGTGCACAGTGCACCCAGTGTGGTCTAACCCAGGTATATGGAGACCAGAACTGTGTGCATGTTGCTCCTTGTGTGGTCCAACCAAGGTATATGGAGACCAGAACTGTGTGCATGGTGCTCCCAGTGTGATCATACAAGGTATCTGGAGACCAGAGCTGTGTGCACAGTGCTCCCAGTGTGGTACAACCCAGGTATATGGAGACCAGAACTGTGTGCACAGTGCTCCCAGTGTGGTCCAACTAAGGTATATGGAGACCAGAACTGTGTGCACAGCGCTCCAAGTGTGGTCCAACCCAGTTATATGGAGACCAGAACTGTGTGCACGGTGCTCCCAGTGTGGTCCAACCAAGGTATATGGAGACCAGAACTGTGCACAGTGCTCCAAGTGTGGTCTAACCCAAGGATATGGAGACCAGAACTGTGTGTACAATGCTCCCAGTGTGGTCCAACCAAGGTATATGGAGACCAGAACTGTGCACAATGCTTTCAGTGTGGTCCAACAAATGTATATGGAGATAAGAACTGTGTGCACAGTGCTCCAAGTGTGGTCCAACCCAGGTATATGGAGACCAGAACTGTGTGCACGATGCTCCCAGTGTGGTCTAACCCAGGTATCTGGAGACCAGAACTGTGTGCACAGTGCTCCAAGTGTGGTCCAACCCAGGTATATGGAGACCAGAACTGTGTGCACAGTGCACCCAGTGTGGTCCAACCAAGGTATATGGAGACCAGAACTGTGTGCACAGTGCTCCCAGTGTGGTCCAACCCAGGTATATGGAGACCAGAACTGTGTGCATATTGCTCCCAGTGTGGTCTAACCCAGGTATATGGAGACCAGAACTGTGTGCACAGTGCTCCCAGTGTGGTCCATCCAAGGTATATGGAGACCAGAACTGTGTGCACAGTGCTCCAAGTGTGGTCCAACCCAGGTATATGGAGACCAGAACTGTGTGCACGGTGCTCCCAGTGTGGCCCAACCAAGGTATATGGAGACGAGAACTGTGTGCACAGTGCTCCAAGTGTGGTCCAACCCAGGTGTATGGAGACCAGAACTGTGTGCACGGTGGTCCCAGTGTGGTCTAACCCAGGTATATGGAGACCAGAACTGTGTGCACAGTGCTCCCAGTGTGGTCTAACCCAGGTATATGTAGACCAGAACTGTGTGCACAGTGCTCCAAGTGTGGTCTAACCCAGATATATGGAGACCAGAACTGTGCACAGTGCTCCAAGTGTCGTCTAACCCAAGGATATGGAGACCATAACTGTGTTTACAATGCTCCCAGTGTGGTCTAACCCAGATATATGGAGACCAGAACTGTGTGCACAGTGCTCCAAGTGTGGTCCAACCCAGGTATATGGAGACCAGAACTGTGTGTACAATGCTCCCAGTGTGGTCTAACCCGGATATATGGAGACCAGAACTGTGTGCACAGTGCTCCAAGTGTGGTCCAACCCAGGTATATGGAGACCAGAACTGTGTGCACGGTGCTCCCAGTGTGGTCCAACCAAGGTATATGGAGACCAGAACTGTGTGCACAGTGCTCCAAGTGTGGTCCAACCCAGGTATATGTAGACCAGAACTGTGTGCACGGTGCTCCCAGTGTGGTCTAACCCAGGTATATGGAGACCAGAACTGTGTGCACAGTGCTCGAAGTGTGGTCCAACCCAGGTATATGGAGACCAGAACTGTGTGCACAGTGCTCCCAGTGTGGTCCAACCAAGGTATATGGAGACCAGAACTGTGTGCACAGTGCTCCTAGTGTGGTCCAACCCAGGTATATGGAGACCAGAACTGTGTGCACAGTGCTCCCAGTGTGGTCCAACCCAGGTATTTGGAGACCAGAACTGTGTGCATGGTGCTCCCAGTGAGGTCCAACCCAGGTATATGGAGACAAGAACTGTGTGCACAGTGCTCCGAGTGTGGTCTAACCCAGGTATATGGAGACCAGAACTGTGCACAGTGCTCCCAGTGTAGTCCAACCAAGGTATATGGAGACTAGAACTGTGTGCACAGTGCTCCCAGTGTGGACCAACCCAGGTATATGGAGACCAGAACTGTGTGCACAGTGCTCCCAGTGTGGTCTAACCCAGGTATATGGAGACCAGAACTGTGTGCACAGTGCTCCCAGTGTGGTCCAACCCAGATATATGGAGACCTGAACTGTGTGCACAGTGCTCCAAGTGTGGTCTAACCCAGGTATATGGAGACCAGAACTGTGTGCACAGTGCTCCCAGTGTGGTCTAACCCAGGTATATGGAGACCAGAACTGTGTGCATGTTGCTCCCAGTGTGGTCCAACCAAGGTATATGGAGACCAGAACTGTGTGCATGGTGCTCCCAGTGTGATCCAACCAACGTATCTGGAGACCAGAGCTGTGTGCACAGTGCTCCCAGTGTGGTACAACCCAGGTATATGGAGACCAGAACTGTGTGCACAGTGCTCCAAGTGTGGTCCAACCCAGGTATATGGAGACCAGAACTGTGTGCACAGTGCTCCCAGTGTGGTCCAACTAAGGTATATGGAGACCAGAACTGTGTGCACAGCGCTCCAAGTGTGGTCCAACCCAGGTATATGGAGACCAGAACTGTGTGCACGGTGATCCCAGTGTGGTCCAACCAAGGTATATGGAGACCAGAACTGTGTGCACAGTGCTCCCAGTGTGGTCCAACCAATGTATATGGAGACCAGAACTGTGCATAATGCTCCCAGTGTGGTCCAACCAATGTATATGGAGACCAGAACTGTGTGCACAGTGCTCCAAGTGTGGTCCAACCCAGGTATATGGAGACCAGAACTGTGTGCACGATGCTCCCAGTGTAGTCTAACCCAGGTATATGGAGACCAGAACTGTGTGCACAGTGCTCCAAGTGTTGTCCAACCCAGGTATATGGAGACCAGAACTGTGTGCACAGTGCACCCAGTGTGGTCCAACCAAGGTATATGGAGACCAGAACTGTGTGCACAGTGCTCCCAGTGTGGTCCAACCCAGGTATATGGAGACCAGAACAGTGTGCATGTTGCTCCCAGTGTGGTCTAACCCAGGTATATGGAGACCAGAACTGTGTGCACAGTGCTCCCAGTGTGGTCCAACCAAGGTATATGGAGACCAGAACTGTGTGCACAGTGCTCCAATTGTGGTCCAACCCAGGTATATGGAGACCAGAACTGTGTGCACGGTGCTCCCAGTGTGGCCCAACCAAGGTATATGGAGACCAGAACTGTGTGCACAGTGCTCCAAGTGTGGTCCAACCCATGTGTATGGAGACCAGAACTGTGTGCACGGTGCTCCCAGTGTGGTCTAACCCAGGTATATGGAGACCAGAACTGTGTGCACAGTGCTCCCAGTGTGGTCTAACCCAGGTATATGTAGATCAGAACTGTGTGCACAGTGCTCCAAGTGTGGTCTAACCCAGATATATGGAGACCAGAACTGTGCACAGTGCTCCATGTGTGGTCTAACCCAAGGATATGGAGACCATAACTGTGTGTACAATGCTCCCAGTGTGGTCTAACACAGATATATGGAGACCAGAACTGTGTGCACAGTGCTCCAAGTGTGGTCCAACCCAGGTATATGGAGACCAGAACTGTGTGTACAATGCTCCCAGTGTGGTCTAACCCGGATATATGGAGACCAGAACTGTGTGCACAGTGCTCCAAGTGTGGTCCAACCCAGGTATATGGAGACCAGAACTGTGTGCACGGTGCTCTCAGTGTGGTCCAACCAAGGTATATGGAGACCAGAACTGTGTGCACAGTGCTCACAGTGTGGTCCAACCAATGTATATAGAGACCAGAACTGTGTGCACAGTGCTCCAAGTGTGGTCCAACCCAGGTATATGTAGACCAGAACTGTGTGCACGGTGCTCCCAGTGTGGTCTAACCCAGGTATATGGAGACCAGGACTGTGTGGACAGTGCTCCAAGTGTGGTCCAACCCAGGTATATGGAGACCAGAACTGTGTGCACAGTGCTCCCAGTGTGGTCCAACCAAGGTATATGGAGACCAGAACTGTGTGCACAGTGCTCCCAGTGTGGTCCAACCCAGGTATATGGAGACCAGAACTGTGTGCATGGTGCTCCCAGTGTGGTCCAAGCCAGGTATATGGAGACCAGAACTGTGTGCATGGTGCTCCCAGTGTGGTCTAACCCAGGTATATGGAGACCAGAACTGTGCACAGTGCTCCCAGTGTGGTCCAACCAAGGTATATGGAGACCAGAACTGTGTGCACAGTGCTCACAGTGTGGTCCAACCAATGTATATGGAGACCAGAACTGTGTGCACAGTGCTCCAAGTGTGGTCCAACCCAGATATATGTAGACCAGAACTGTGTGCACGGTGCTCCCAGTGTGGTCTAACCCAGGTATATGGAGACCAGAACTGTGTGCACAGTGCTCCAAGTGTGGTCCAACCCAGGTATATGGAGACCAGAACTGTGTGCACAGTGCTCCCAGTGTGGTCCAACCAAGGTCTATGGAGACCAGAACTGTGTGCACAGTGCTCCCAGTGTGGTCCAACCCAGGTATATGGAGACCAGAACTGTGTGCACAGTGCTCCCAGTGTGGTCCAAGCCAGGTATATGGAGACCAGAACTGTGTGTATGGTGCTCCCAGTGTGGTCTAACCCAGGTATATGGAGACCAGAACTGTGCACAGTGCTCCCAGTGTGGTCCAACCAAGGTATATGGAGACCAGAACTGTGTGCACAGTGCTCCAAGTGTAGTCCAACCCAGGTATATGGAGACCAGAACTGTGTGCACGGTGCTCCCAGTGTGGCCTAACCCAGGTATATGGACACCAGAACTGTGTGCACAGTGCTCCAAGTGTGGTCCAACACAGGTATATGGAGACCAGAACTGTGTGCACGGTGCTCCCAGTGTGGTCTAACCCAGGTATATGGAGACCAGAACTGTGGGCACAGTGCTCCCAGTGTGGTCCAACCAAGGTATATGGAGACCAGAACTGTGTGCACAGTGCTCCCAGTGTGGTCTAACCCAGGTATATGGAGACCAGAACTGTGCACAGCGCTCCCAGTGTGGTCCAACCAAGGTATATGGAGACCAGAACTGTGTGCACAGTGCTCCCAGTGTGGACCAACCCAGGTATATGGAGACCAGAACTGTGTGCACAGTGCTCCCAGTGTGGTCTAACCCAGGTATATGGAGACCAGAACTGTGTGCACAGTGCTCCAAGTGTGGTCTAACCCAGGTATATGGAGACCAGAACTGTGTGCACAGTGCTCCCAGTGTGGTCCAACCCAGATATATGGAGACCTGAACTGTGTGCACAGTGCTCCAAGTGTTGTCTAACCCAGGTATATGGAGACCAGAACTGTGTGCACAGTGCTCCCAGTGTGGTCTAACCCAGGTATATGGAGACCAGAACTGTGTGCATGTTGCTCCTAGTGTGGTCCAACCAAGGTATATGGAGACCAGAACTGTGTGCATGGTGCTCCCAGTGTGATCATACAAGGTATCTGGAGACCAGAGCTGTGTGCACAGTGCTCCCAGTGTGGTACAACCCAGGTATATGGAGACCAGAACTGTGTGCACAGTGCTCCCAGTGTGGTCCAACTAAGGTATATGGAGACCAGAACTGTGTGCACAGCGCTCCAAGTGTGGTCCAACCCAGTTATATGGAGACCAGAACTGTGTGCACGGTGCTCCCAGTGTGGTCCAACCAAGGTATATGGAGACCAGAACTGTGCACAGTGCTCCAAGTGTGGTCTAACCCAAGGATATGGAGACCAGAACTGTGTGTACAATGCTCCCAGTGTGGTCCAACCAAGGTATATGGAGACCAGAACTGTGCACAATGCTCCCAGTGTGGTCCAACAAATGTATATGGAGATAAGAACTGTGTGCACAGTGCTCCAAGTGTGGTCCAACCCAGGTATATGGAGACCAGAACTGTGTGCACGATGCTCCCAGTGTGGTCTAACCCAGGTATCTGGAGACCAGAACTGTGTGCACAGTGCTCCAAGTGTGGTCCAACCCAGGTATATGGAGACCAGAACTGTGTGCACAGTGCACCCAGTGTGGTCCAACCAAGGTATATGGAGACCAGAACTGTGTGCACAGTGCTCCCAGTGTGGTCCAACCCAGGTATATGGAGACCAGAACTGTGTGCATATTGCTCCCAGTGTGGTCTAACCCAGGTATATGGAGACCAGAACTGTGTGCACAGTGCTCCCAGTGTGGTCCAACCAAGGTATATGGAGACCAGAACTGTGTGCACAGTGCTCCAATGGTGGTCCAACCCAGGTATATGGAGACCAGAACTGTGTGCACGGTGCTCCCAGTGTGGCCCAACCAAGGTATATGGAGACCAGAACTGTGTGCACAGTGCTCCAAGTGTGGTCCAACCCAGGTGTATGGAGACCAGAACTGTGTGCACGGTGGTCCCAGTGTGGTCTAACCCAGGTATATGGAGACCAGAACTGTGTGCACAGTGCTCCCAGTGTGGTCTAACCCAGGTATATGTAGACCAGAACTGTGTGCACAGTGCTCCAAGTGTGGTCTAACCCAGATATATGGAGACCAGAACTGTGCACAGTGCTCCAAGTGTCGTCTAACCCAAGGATATGGAGACCATAACTGTGTTTACAATGCTCCCAGTGTGGTCTAACCCAGATATATGGAGACCAGAACTGTGTGCACAGTGCTCCAAGTGTGGTCCAACCCAGGTATATGGAGACCAGAGCTGTGTGTACAATGCTCCCAGTGTGGTCTAACCCGGATATATGGAGACCAGAACTGTGTGCACAGTGCTCCAAGTGTGGTCCAACCCAGGTATATGGAGACCAGAACTGTGTGCACGGTGCTCCCAGTGTGGTCCAACCAAGGTATATGGAGACCAGAACTGTGTGCACAGTGCTCCAAGTGTGGTCCAACCCAGGTATATGTAGACCAGAACTGTGTGCACGGTGCTCCCAGTGTGGTCTAACCCAGGTATATGGAGACCAGAACTGTGTGCACAGTGCTCGAAGTGTGGTCCAACCCAGGTATATGGAGACCAGAACTGTGTGCACAGTGCTCCCAGTGTGGTCCAACCACGGTATATGGAGACCAGAACTGTGTGCACAGTGCTCCTAGTGTGGTCCAACACAGGTATATGGAGACCAGAACTGTGTGCACAGTGCTCCCAGTGTGGTCCAACCCAGGTATTTGGAGACCAGAACTGTGTGCATGGTGCTCCCAGTGTGGTCCAACCCAGGTATATGGAGACAAGAACTGTGTGCACAGTGCTCCGAGTGTGGTCTAACCCAGGTATATGGAGACCAGAACTGTGCACAGTGCTCCCAGTGTAGTCCAACCAAGGTATATGGAGACTAGAACTGTGTGCACAGTGCTCCCAGTGTGGACCAACCCAGGTATATGGAGACCAGAACTGTGTGCACAGTGCTCCCAGTGTGGTCTAACCCAGGTATATGGAGACCAGAACTGTGTGCACAGTGCTCCCAGTGTGGTCCAACCCAGATATATGGAGACCTGAACTGTGTGCACAGTGCTCCAAGTGTGGTCTAACCCAGGTATATGGAGACCAGAACTGTGTGCACAGTGCTCCCAGTGTGGTCTAACCCAGGTATATGGAGACCAGAACTGTGTGCATGTTGCTCCCAGTGTGGTCCAACCAAGGTATATGGAGACCAGAACTGTGTGCATGGTGTTCCCAGTGTGATCCAACCAACGTATCTGGAGACCAGAGCTGTGTGCACAGTGCTCCCAGTGTGGTACAACCCAGGTATATGGAGACCAGAACTGTGTGCACAGTGCTCCAAGTGTGGTCCAACCCAGGTATATGGAGACCAGAACTGTGTGCACAGTGCTCCCAGTGTGGTCCAACTAAGGTATATGGAGACCAGAACTGTGTGCACAGCGCTCCAAGTGTGGTCCAACCCAGGTATATGGAGACCAGAACTGTGTGCACGGTGATCCCAGTGTGGTCCAACCAAGGTATATGGAGACCAGAACTGTGTGCACAGTGCTCCCAGTGTGGTCCAACCAATGTATATGGAGACCAGAACTGTGCATAATGCTCCCAGTGTGGTCCAACCAATGTATATGGAGACCAGAACTGCGTGCACAGTGCTCCAAGTGTGGTCCAACCCAGGTATATGGAGACCAGAACTGTGTGCACGATGCTCCCAGTGTAGTCTAACCCAGGTATATGGAGACCAGAACTGTGTGCACAGTGCTCCAAGTGTTGTCCAACCCAGGTATATGGAGACCAGAACTGTGTGCACAGTGCACCCAGTGTGGTCCAACCAAGGTATATGGAGACCAGAACTGTGTGCACAGTGCTCCCAGTGTGGTCCAACCCTGGTATATGGAGACCAGAACAGTGTGCATGTTGCTCCCAGTGTGGTCTAACCCAGGTATATGGAGACCAGAACTGTGTGCACAGTGCTCCCAGTGTGGTCCAACCAAGGTATATGGAGACCAGAACTGTGTGCACAGTGCTCCAATTGTGGTCCAACCCAGGTATATGGAGACCAGAACTGTGTGCACGGTGCTCCCAGTGTGGCCCAACCAAGGTATATGGAGACCAGAACTGTGTGCACAGTGCTCCAAGTGTGGTCCAACCCAGGTGTATGGAGACCAGAACTGTGTGCACGGTGCTCCCAGTGTGGTCTAACCCACGTATATGGAGACCAGAACTGTGTGCACAGTGCTCCCAGTGTGGTCTAACCCAGGTATATGTAGACCAGAACTGTGTGCACAGTGCTCCAAGTGTGGTCTAACCCAGATATATGGAGACCAGAACTGTGCACAGTGCTCCAAGTGTGGTCTAACCCAAGGATATGGAGACCATAACTGTGTGTACAATGCTCCCAGTGTGGTCTAACACAGATATATGGAGACCAGAACTGTGTGCACAGTGCTCCAAGTGTGGTCCAACCCAGGTATATGGAGACCAGAACTGTGTGTACAATGCTCCCAGTGTGGTCTAACCCGGATATATGGAGACCAGAACTGTGTGCACAGTGCTCCAAGTGTGGTCCAACCCAGGTATATGGAGACCAGAACTGTGTGCACGGTGCTCTCAGTGTGGTCCAACCAAGGTATATGGAGACCAGAACTGTGTGCACAGTGCTCACAGTGTGGTCCAACCAATGTATATAGAGACCAGAACTGTGTGCACAGTGCTCCAAGTGTGGTCCAACCCAGGTATATGTAGACCAGAACTGTGTGCACGGTGCTCCCAGTGTGGTCTAACCCAGGTATATGGAGACCAGGACTGTGTGCACAGTGCTCCAAGTGTTGTCCAACCCAGGTATATGGAGACCAGAACTGTGTGCACAGTGCTCCCAGTGTGGTCCAACCAAGGTATATGGAGACCAGAACTGTGTGCACAGTGCTCCCAGTGTGGTCCAACCCAGGTATATGGAGACCAGAACTGTGTGCATGGTGCTCCCAGTGTGGTCCAAGCCAGGTATATGGAGACCAGAACTGTGTGCATGGTGCTCCCAGTGTGGTCTAACCCAGGTATATGGAGACCAGAACTGTGCACAGTGCTCCCAGTGTGGTACAACCAAGGTATATGGAGACCAGAACTGTGTGCACAGTGCTCACAGTGTGGTCCAACCAATGTATATGGAGACCAGAACTGTGTGCACAGTGCTCCAAGTGTGGTCCAACCCAGGTATATGTAGACCAGAACTGCGTGCACGGTGCTCCCAGTGTGGTCTAACCCAGGTATATGGAGACCAGAACTGTGGGCACAGTGCTCCCAGTGTGGTCCAACCAAGGTATATGGAGACCAGAACTGTGTGCACAGTGCTCCCAGTGTGGTCTAACCCAGGTATATGGAGACCAGAACTGTGCACAGCGCTCCCAGTGTGGTCCAACCAAGGTATATGGAGACCAGAACTGTGTGCACAGTGCTCCCAGTGTGGACCAACCCAGGTATATGGAGACCAGAACTGTGTGCACAGTGCTCCCAGTGTGGTCTAACCCAGGTATATGGAGACCAGAACTGTGTGCACAGTGCTCCAAGTGTGGTCTAACCCAGGTATATGGAGACCAGAACTGTGTGCACAGTGCTCCCAGTGTGGTCCAACCCAGATATATGGAGACCTGAACTGTGTGCACAGTGCTCCAAGTGTTGTCTAACCCAGGTATATGGAGACCAGAACTGTGTGCACAGTGCTCCCAGTGTGGTCTAACCCAGGTATATGGAGACCAGAACTGTGTGCATGTTGCTCCCAGTGTGGTCCAACCAAGGTATATGGAGACCAGAACTGTGTGCATGGTGCTCCCAGTGTGATCATACAAGGTATCTGGAGACCAGAGCTGTGTGCACAGTGCTCCCAGTGTGGTACAACCCAGGTATATGGAGACCAGAACTGTGTGCACAGTGCTCCCAGTGTGGTCCAACTAAGGTATATGGAGACCAGAACTGTGTGCACAGCGCTCCAAGTGTGGTCCAACCCAGTTATATGGAGACCAGAACTGTGTGCACGGTGCTCCCAGTGTGGTCCAACCAAGGTATATGGAGACCAGAACTGTGCACAGTGCTCCAAGTGTGGTCTAACCCAAGGATATGGAGACCAGAACTGTGTGTACAATGCTCCCAGTGTGGTCCAACCAAGGTATATGGAGACCAGAACTGTGCACAATGCTCCCAGTGTGGTCCAACAAATGTATATGGAGATAAGAACTGTGTGCACAGTGCTCCAAGTGTGGTCCAACCCAGGTATATGGAGACCAGAACTGTGTGCACGATGCTCCCAGTGTGGTCTAACCCAGGTATCTGGAGACCAGAACTGTGTGCACAGTGCTCCAAGTGTGGTCCAACCCAGGTATATGGAGACCAGAACTGTGTGCACAGTGCACCCAGTGTGGTCCAACCAAGGTATATGGAGACCAGAACTGTGTGCACAGTGCTCCCAGTGTGGTCCAACCCAGGTATATGGAGACCAGAACTGTGTGCATATTGCTCCCAGTGTGGTCTAACCCAGGTATATGGAGACCAGAACTGTGTGCACAGTGCTCCCAGTGTGGTCCAACCAAGGTATATGGAGACCAGAACTGTGTGCACAGTGCTCCAATGGTGGTCCAACCCAGGTATATGGAGACCAGAACTGTGTGCACGGTGCTCCCAGTGTGGCCCAACCAAGGTATATGGAGACCAGAACTGTGTGCACAGTGCTCCAAGTGTGGTCCAACCCAGGTGTATGGAGACCAGAACTGTGTGCACGGTGGTCCCAGTGTGGTCTAACCCAGGTATATGGAGACCAGAACTGTGTGCACAGTGCTCCCAGTGTGGTCTAACCCAGGTATATGTAGACCAGAACTGTGTGCACAGTGCTCCAAGTGTGGTCTAACCCAGATATATGGAGACCAGAACTGTGCACAGTGCTCCAAGTGTCGTCTAACCCAAGGATATGGAGACCATAACTGTGTTTACAATGCTCCCAGTGTGGTCTAACCCAGATATATGGAGACCAGAACTGTGTGCACAGTGCTCCAAGTGTGGTCCAACCCAGGTATATGGAGACCAGAGCTGTGTGTACAATGCTCCCAGTGTGGTCTAACCCGGATATATGGAGACCAGAACTGTGTGCACAGTGCTCCAAGTGTGGTCCAACCCAGGTATATGGAGACCAGAACTGTGTGCACGGTGCTCCCAGTGTGGTCCAACCAAGGTATATGGAGACCAGAACTGTGTGCACAGTGCTCCAAGTGTGGTCCAACCCAGGTATATGTAGACCAGAACTGTGTGCACGGTGCTCCCAGTGTGGTCTAACCCAGGTATATGGAGACCAGAACTGTGTGCACAGTGCTCGAAGTGTGGTCCAACCCAGGTATATGGAGACCAGAACTGTGTGCACAGTGCTCCCAGTGTGGTCCAACCACGGTATATGGAGACCAGAACTGTGTGCACAGTGCTCCTAGTGTGGTCCAACACAGGTATATGGAGACCAGAACTGTGTGCACAGTGCTCCCAGTGTGGTCCAACCCAGGTATTTGGAGACCAGAACTGTGTGCATGGTGCTCCCAGTGTGGTCCAACCCAGGTATATGGAGACAAGAACTGTGTGCACAGTGCTCCGAGTGTGGTCTAACCCAGGTATATGGAGACCAGAACTGTGCACAGTGCTCCCAGTGTAGTCCAACCAAGGTATATGGAGACTAGAACTGTGTGCACAGTGCTCCCAGTGTGGACCAACCCAGGTATATGGAGACCAGAACTGTGTGCACAGTGCTCCCAGTGTGGTCTAACCCAGGTATATGGAGACCAGAACTGTGTGCACAGTGCTCCCAGTGTGGTCCAACCCAGATATATGGAGACCTGAACTGTGTGCACAGTGCTCCAAGTGTGGTCTAACCCAGGTATATGGAGACCAGAACTGTGTGCACAGTGCTCCCAGTGTGGTCTAACCCAGGTATATGGAGACCAGAACTGTGTGCATGTTGCTCCCAGTGTGGTCCAACCAAGGTATATGGAGACCAGAACTGTGTGCATGGTGTTCCCAGTGTGATCCAACCAACGTATCTGGAGACCAGAGCTGTGTGCACAGTGCTCCCAGTGTGGTACAACCCAGGTATATGGAGACCAGAACTGTGTGCACAGTGCTCCAAGTGTGGTCCAACCCAGGTATATGGAGACCAGAACTGTGTGCACAGTGCTCCCAGTGTGGTCCAACTAAGGTATATGGAGACCAGAACTGTGTGCACAGCGCTCCAAGTGTGGTCCAACCCAGGTATATGGAGACCAGAACTGTGTGCACGGTGATCCCAGTGTGGTCCAACCAAGGTATATGGAGACCAGAACTGTGTGCACAGTGCTCCCAGTGTGGTCCAACCAATGTATATGGAGACCAGAACTGTGCATAATGCTCCCAGTGTGGTCCAACCAATGTATATGGAGACCAGAACTGCGTGCACAGTGCTCCAAGTGTGGTCCAACCCAGGTATATGGAGACCAGAACTGTGTGCACGATGCTCCCAGTGTAGTCTAACCCAGGTATATGGAGACCAGAACTGTGTGCACAGTGCTCCAAGTGTTGTCCAACCCAGGTATATGGAGACCAGAACTGTGTGCACAGTGCACCCAGTGTGGTCCAACCAAGGTATATGGAGACCAGAACTGTGTGCACAGTGCTCCCAGTGTGGTCCAACCCTGGTATATGGAGACCAGAACAGTGTGCATGTTGCTCCCAGTGTGGTCTAACCCAGGTATATGGAGACCAGAACTGTGTGCACAGTGCTCCCAGTGTGGTCCAACCAAGGTATATGGAGACCAGAACTGTGTGCACAGTGCTCCAATTGTGGTCCAACCCAGGTATATGGAGACCAGAACTGTGTGCACGGTGCTCCCAGTGTGGCCCAACCAAGGTATATGGAGACCAGAACTGTGTGCACAGTGCTCCAAGTGTGGTCCAACCCAGGTGTATGGAGACCAGAACTGTGTGCACGGTGCTCCCAGTGTGGTCTAACCCACGTATATGGAGACCAGAACTGTGTGCACAGTGCTCCCAGTGTGGTCTAACCCAGGTATATGTAGACCAGAACTGTGTGCACAGTGCTCCAAGTGTGGTCTAACCCAGATATATGGAGACCAGAACTGTGCACAGTGCTCCAAGTGTGGTCTAACCCAAGGATATGGAGACCATAACTGTGTGTACAATGCTCCCAGTGTGGTCTAACACAGATATATGGAGACCAGAACTGTGTGCACAGTGCTCCAAGTGTGGTCCAACCCAGGTATATGGAGACCAGAACTGTGTGTACAATGCTCCCAGTGTGGTCTAACCCGGATATATGGAGACCAGAACTGTGTGCACAGTGCTCCAAGTGTGGTCCAACCCAGGTATATGGAGACCAGAACTGTGTGCACGGTGCTCTCAGTGTGGTCCAACCAAGGTATATGGAGACCAGAACTGTGTGCACAGTGCTCACAGTGTGGTCCAACCAATGTATATAGAGACCAGAACTGTGTGCACAGTGCTCCAAGTGTGGTCCAACCCAGGTATATGTAGACCAGAACTGTGTGCACGGTGCTCCCAGTGTGGTCTAACCCAGGTATATGGAGACCAGGACTGTGTGCACAGTGCTCCAAGTGTTGTCCAACCCAGGTATATGGAGACCAGAACTGTGTGCACAGTGCTCCCAGTGTGGTCCAACCAAGGTATATGGAGACCAGAACTGTGTGCACAGTGCTCCCAGTGTGGTCCAACCCAGGTATATGGAGACCAGAACTGTGTGCATGGTGCTCCCAGTGTGGTCCAAGCCAGGTATATGGAGACCAGAACTGTGTGCATGGTGCTCCCAGTGTGGTCTAACCCAGGTATATGGAGACCAGAACTGTGCACAGTGCTCCCAGTGTGGTACAACCAAGGTATATGGAGACCAGAACTGTGTGCACAGTGCTCACAGTGTGGTCCAACCAATGTATATGGAGACCAGAACTGTGTGCACAGTGCTCCAAGTGTGGTCCAACCCAGGTATATGTAGACCAGAACTGCGTGCACGGTGCTCCCAGTGTGGTCTAACCCAGGTATATGGAGACCAGAACTGTGTGCACAGTGCTCCAAGTGTGGTCCAACCCAGGTATATGGAGACCAGAACTGTGTGCACAGTGCTCCCAGTGTGGTCCAACCAAGGTCTATGGAGACCAGAACTGTGTGCACAGTGCTCCCAGTGTGGTCCAACCCAGGTATATGGAGACCAGAACTGTGTGCACAGTGCTCCCAGTGTGGTCCAAGCCAGGTATATGGAGACCAGAACTGTGTGCATGGTGCTCCCAGTGTGGTCTAACCCAGGTATATGGAGACCAGAACTGTGCACAGTGCTCCCAGTGTGGTCCAACCAAGGTATATGGAGACCAGAACTGTGTGCACAGTGCTCCAAGTGTAGTCCAACCCAGGTATATGGAGACCAGAACTGTGTGCACGGTGCTCCCAGTGTGGCCTAACCCAGGTATATGGACACCAGAACTGTGTGCACAGTGCTCCAAGTGTGGTCCAACCCAGGTATATGGAGACCAGAACTGTGTGCACGGTGCTCCCAGTGTGGTCTAACCCAGGTATATGGAGACCAGAACTGTGGGCACAGTGCTCCCAGTGTGGTCTAACCAAGGTATATGGAGACCAGAACTGTGTGCACAGTGCTCCGAGTGTGGTCTAACCCAGGTATATGGAGACCAGAACTGTGCACAGTGCTCCAAGTGTGGTCCAACCCAGGTATATGGAGACCAGAACTGTGTGCACAGTGCTCCCAGTGTGGTGCAACCCAGGTATATGGAGACCAGAACTGTGCACAGTGCTCCAAGTGTGGTCTAAGCAAAGGTATATGGAGACCAGAACTGTGAGCACAGTGCTCCGAGTGTGGTCCAACCCAGGTATATGGAGACCAGAACTGTGTGCACAGTGCTCCCAGTGTGGTCCAACCAAGGTATATGGAGACCAGAACTGTGTGCACAGTGCTCCCAGTGTGGACCAACCCAGGTATATGGAGACCAGAACTGTGTGCACAGTGCTCCCAGTGTGGTCTAACCAAGGTATGTGGAGACCAGAACTGTGTGCACAGTGCTCCAAGTGTGGTCTAACCCAGGTATATGGAGACCAGAACTGTGTGCACAGTGCTCCCAGTGTGGTCCAACCCTGATATATGGAGAACTGAACTGTGTGCACAGTGCTCCAAGTGTGGTCTAACCCAGGTATGTGGAGACCAGAACTGTGTGCACAGTGCTCCCAGTGTGGTCTAACCCAGGTATATGGAGACCAGAACTGTGTGCATGTTGCTCCCAGTATGGTCCAACCAAGGTATATGGAGACCAGAACTGTGTGCATGGTGCTCCCAGTGTGATCCAACCAAGGTATCTGGAGACCAGAGCTGTGTGCACAGTGTTCCCAGTGTGGTACAACCCAGGTATATGGAGACCAGAACTGTGTGCACAGTGCTCCATGCGTGGTCCAACCCAGGTATATGGAGACCAGAACTGTGTGCACAGTGCTCCCAGTGTGGTCCAACTAAGGTATATGGAGACCAGAACTGTGTGCACAGTGCTCCAAGTGTGGTCCAACCCAGGTATATGGAGACCAGAACTGTGTGCACGGTGCTCCCAGTGTGGTCCAACCAAGGTATATGGAGACCAGAACTGTGCGCACGGTGCTCCCAGTGTGGTCTAACCCAGGTATATGGAGACCAGAACTGTGTGCACAGTGCTCCAAGTGTGGTCCAACCCAGGTATATGGAGACCAGAACTTTGTGCACAGTGCTCCCAGTGTGGTCCATCCAAGGTATATGGAGACCAGAACTGTGTGCACAGTGCTCCCAGTGTGGTCCAATCCAGGTATATGGAGACTAGAACTGTGTGCATGATGCTCCCAGTGTGGTCTAACCCAGGTATATGGAGACCAGAACTGTGCACAGTGCTCCCAGTGTGGTCCAACCAATGTATATGGAGACCAGCACTGTGTGCACAGTACTCCAAGTTTGGTCCAACCCAGGTATATGGAGACCAGAACTGTGTGCACGGTGCTCCCAATGTGGCCCAACCATGGTATATGGAGACCAGAACTGTGTGCCCAGTGCTCCAAGTGTGGTCCAACCCAGGTATATGGAGACCAGAACTGTGTGCACAGTGCTCCCAGTGTGGTCCAACCAAGGTATATGGAGACCAGAACTGTGTGCACAGTGCTCCCAGTATGGTCCAACCCAGGTAAATGGAGACCAGAACTGTGTGCACAGTGCCCCAAGTGTGGTCCAACCCAGGTATATGGAGACCAGAACTGTGTGCACAGTGCTCCCAGTGTGGTCTAACCCAGGTATATGGAGACCAGAACTGTGTGCACAGTGCTCCCAGTGTGGTCCAACCCTGGTATATGGATACCAGAACTGTGTGCACAGTGCTCCCAGTGTGGTCCAGCCCAGGTATATGGAGACCAGAACTGTGTGCACAGTGCTCCCAGTGTGGTCCAACCCAGGTATATGGAGACCAGAACTGTGTGCACAGTGCCCCAAGTGTGGTCCAACCCAGGTATATGGAGACCAGAACTGTGTGCACAGTGCTCCCAGTGTGGTCCAACCAAGGTATATGGAGACCAGAACTGTGTGCACAGTGCTCCCAGTGTGGTCTGACCCAGGTATATGGAGACCAGAACTGGGTGCACAGTGCTCCCAGTGTGGTCTAACCAAGGTATATGGAGACCAGAACTGTGTGTACAGTGCTCCCAGTGTGGTCCAACCCTGATATATGGAGAACTGAACTGTGTGCACAGTGCTCCAAGTGTGGTCTAACCCAGGTATGTGGAGACCAGAACTGTGTGCACAGTGCTCCCAGTGTGGTCTAACCCAGGTATATGGAGACCAGAACTGTGTGCATGTTGCTCCCAGTATGGTCCAACCAAGGTATATGGAGACCAGAACTGTGTGCATGGTGCTCCCAGTGTGATCCAACCAAGGTATCTGGAGACCAGAGCTGTGTGCACAGTGTTCCCAGTGTGGTACAACCCAGGTATATGGAGACCAGAACTGTGTGCACAGTGCTCCATGCGTGGTCCAACCCAGGTATATGGAGACCAGAACTGTGTGCACAGTGCTCCCAGTGTGGTCCAACTAAGGTATATGGAGACCAGAACTGTGTGCACAGTGCTCCAAGTGTGGTCCAACCCAGGTATATGGAGACCAGAACTGTGTGCACGGTGCTCCCAGTGTGGTCCAACCAAGGTATATGGAGACCAGAACTGTGCGCACGGTGCTCCCAGTGTGGTCTAACCCAGGTATATGGAGACCAGAACTGTGTGCACAGTGCTCCAAGTGTGGTCCAACCCAGGTATATGGAGACCAGAACTTTGTGCACAGTGCTCCCAGTGTGGTCCATCCAAGGTATATGGAGACCAGAACTGTGTGCACAGTGCTCCCAGTGTGGTCCAATCCAGGTATATGGAGACTAGAACTGTGTGCATGATGCTCCCAGTGTGGTCTAACCCAGGTATATGGAGACCAGAACTGTGCACAGTGCTCCCAGTGTGGTCCAACCAATGTATATGGAGACCAGCACTGTGTGCACAGTACTCCAAGTTTGGTCCAACCCAGGTATATGGAGACCAGAACTGTGTGCACGGTGCTCCCAATGTGGCCCAACCATGGTATATGGAGACCAGAACTGTGTGCCCAGTGCTCCAAGTGTGGTCCAACCCAGGTATATGGAGACCAGAACTGTGTGCACAGTGCTCCCAGTGTGGTCCAACCAAGGTATATGGAGACCAGAACTGTGTGCACAGTGCTCCCAGTATGGTCCAACCCAGGTAAATGGAGACCAGAACTGTGTGCACAGTGCCCCAAGTGTGGTCCAACCCAGGTATATGGAGACCAGAACTGTGTGCACAGTGCTCCCAGTGTGGTCTAACCCAGGTATATGGAGACCAGAACTGTGTGCACAGTGCTCCCAGTGTGGTCCAACCCTGGTATATGGATACCAGAACTGTGTGCACAGTGCTCCCAGTGTGGTCCAGCCCAGGTATATGGAGACCAGAACTGTGTGCACAGTGCTCCCAGTGTGGTCCAACCCAGGTATATGGAGACCAGAACTGTGTGCACAGTGCCCCAAGTGTGGTCCAACCCAGGTATATGGAGACCAGAACTGTGTGCACAGTGCTCCCAGTGTGGTCCAACCAAGGTATATGGAGACCAGAACTGTGTGCACAGTGCTCCCAGTGTGGTCTGACCCAGGTATATGGAGACCAGAACTGGGTGCACAGTGCTCCCAGTGTGGTCTAACCAAGGTATATGGAGACCAGAACTGTGTGTACAATGCTCCCAGTGTGGTCCAACCAAAGTATATGGAGACCAGAACTGTGTGCACAGTGCTCCCAGTGTGGTCTGACCCAGGTATATGGAGACCAGAACTGTGTATACAGTGCTCCCAGTGTGGTCTAACCCAGATATATGGAGACCAGATCTGTGCACAGTGCTCCCAGTGTGGTCCAACCAAGGTATATGGAGACCAGAACTGTGTGCACGGTGCTCCAAGTGTGGTCCAAACAAGGTATTGAGACCGGAACTGTGTGTACACTGCTCCCAGTGTGGTCTAACCAAGGTATATGGAGACCAGAACTGTGCACAGTGCTCCCAGTGTGGTCCAACCAAGGTATATGGAGACCAGAACTGTGTGCACAGTGCTCCCAGTGTGGTCCAACCAAGGTATATGGAGACCAGAACTGTGTGCACAGTGCTCCCAGTGTGGTCCAACCCAGGAATATGGAGACTAGAACTGTGTGCATGATGCTCCCAGTGTGGTCTAACCCAGGTATATGGAGACCAGAACTGTGCACAGTGCTCCCAGTGTGGTCCAACCAATGTATATGGAGACCAGCACTGTGTGCACAGTACTCCAAGTTTGGTCCAACCCAGGTATATGGAGACCAGAACTGTGTGCACGGTGCTCCCAATGTGGCCCAACCATGGTATATGGAGACCAGAACTGTGTGCCCAGTGCTCCAAGTGTGGTCCAACCCAGGTATATGGAGACCAGAACTGTGTGCACAGTGCTCCCAGTGTGGTCCAACCAAGGTATATGGAGACCAGAACTGTGTGCACAGTGCTCCCAGTATGGTCCAACCCAGGTAAATGGAGACCAGAACTGTGTGCACAGTGCCCCAAGTGTGGTCCAACCCAGGTATATGGAGACCAGAACTGTGTGCACAGTGCTCCCAGTGTGGTCTAACCCAGGTATATGGAGACCAGAACTGTGTGCACAGTGCTCCCAGTGTGGTCCAACCCTGGTATATGGATACCAGAACTGTGTGCACAGTGCTCCCAGTGTGGTCCAGCCCAGGTATATGGAGACCAGAACTGTGTGCACAGTGCTCCCAGTGTGGTCCAACCCAGGTATATGGAGACCAGAACTGTGTGCACAGTGCCCCAAGTGTGGTCCAACCCAGGTATATGGAGACCAGAACTGTGTGCACAGTGCTCCCAGTGTGGTCCAACCAAGGTATATGGAGACCAGAACTGTGTGCACAGTGCTCCCAGTGTGGTCTGACCCAGGTATATGGAGACCAGAACTGGGTGCACAGTGCTCCCAGTGTGGTCTAACCAAGGTATATGGAGACCAGAACTGTGTGTACAATGCTCCCAGTGTGGTCCAACCAAAGTATATGGAGACCAGAACTGTGTGCACAGTGCTCCCAGTGTGGTCTGACCCAGGTATATGGAGACCAGAACTGTGTATACAGTGCTCCCAGTGTGGTCTAACCCAGATATATGGAGACCAGATCTGTGCACAGTGCTCCCAGTGTGGTCCAACCAAGGTATATGGAGACCAGAACTGTGTGCACGGTGCTCCAAGTGTGGTCCAAACAAGGTATTGAGACCGGAACTGTGTGTACACTGCTCCCAGTGTGGTCTAACCAAGGTATATGGAGACCAGAACTGTGCACAGTGCTCCCAGTGTGGTCCAACCAAGGTATATGGAGACCAGAACTGTGTGCACAGTGCTCCCAGTGTGGTCCAACCAAGGTATATGGAGACCAGAACTGTGTGCACAGTGCTCCCAGTGTGGTCCAACCCAGGAATATGGAGACCAGAACTGTGTGCATGGTGCTCCCAGTGTGGTCCAACCCAGGTATATGGAGACCAGAACTGTGTGCACAGTGCTCCCAGTGTTGTCCACCCAGCTACATGGAGACCAGAACTGTGCGCACAGTGCTCCCAGTGTCGTCCAACCCAGGTATATGGAGACCAGAACTGTGTGCACAATGCTCCCAGTGTGGTCTAACCCAGTAAATGGAGACCAGAACTGTGTGCATGGTGCTCCAAGTGTAGTCCAACCCAGGTATATGGAGACCAGAACTGTGTGCACAGTGCTCCCAGTGTGGTCCAACCCTGGTATATGGAGACCAGAACTGTGTGCACAGTGCTCCCAGTGTGGTCCAACCAAGGTATATGGAGACCAGATCTGTGTGCACAGTGCTCCCAGTGTGGTCCAACCCAGGTATATGGAGACCAGAACTGTGCGCACAGTGCTCCCAGTGTGGTCCAACCCAGGTATATGGAGACCAGAACTGTGTGCACAGTGCTCCCAGTGTGGTCTAACCCAGTAAATGGAGACCAGAACTGTGTGCATGGTGCTCCAAGTGTAGTCCAACCCAAGTATATGGAGTCCAGAACTGTGTGCACAGTGCTCCCAGTGTGGTCCAACCAAGGTATATGGAGACCAGAACTGTGGACACAGTGCTCCCAGTGTGGTCCAACCAAGATATATGGAGGCCAGAACTGTGTGCACGGTGCTCCAAGTGTGGTACAACCAAGGTATATGGAGACCAGAACTGTGTGTACAATGCTCCCAGTGTGGTCCAACCAAGGTATATGGAGACCAGAACTGTGCACAGTGCTCCCAGTGTGGTCTAACAAATGTATATGGAGACCAGGACTTTGTGCACGGTGCTCCAAGTGTGGTCCAAACAAGGTATTGAGACCAGAACTGTGTGTACACTGCTCCCAGTGTGGTCTAACCAAGGTATATGGAGACCAGAACTGTGCACAGTGCTCCCAGTGTGGTCCAACCAAGGTATATGGAGACCAGAACTGTGTGCACAGTGCTCCAAGTGTGGTCCAACCCAGGTATATGGAGACTAGAACTGTGTGCACGGTGCTCCCAGTGTGGTCTAACCCAGGTATATGGAGACCAGAACTGTGTGCACAGTGCTCCAAGTGTGGTCCAACCCATGTATATGGAGACCAGAACTGTGTGCACAGTGCTCCCAGTGTGGTCCAACCCAGGTATATGGAGACCAGAACTGTGTGCACAGTGCTCCCAGTGTGGTCCAACCCAGGTATATGGAGACCAGAACTGTGTGCATGGTGCTCCCAGTGTGGTCCAACCCAGGTATATGGAGACCAGAACTGTGTGCACAGTGCTCCCAGTGTTGTCCACCCAGGTATATGGAGACCAGAACTGTGCACAGTGCTCCCAGTGTGGTCCAACTTAGGTATATGGAGACCAGAACTGTGTGCACAGTGCAGAACTGTGTGCACAGTGCTCCAAGTGTGGTCTAACCCAGGTATATGGAGACCAGAACTGTGTGCACAGTGCTCCAAGTGTGGTCTAACCCAGTTATATGGAGACCAGAACTGAGCACAGTGCTCCCAGTGTGGTCCAACCCAGGTATATTGAGACCTGAACTGTGTGCACAGTGCTCCAAGTGTGGTCTAACCCAGGTATATGGAGACCAGAACTGTGTGCACAGTGCTCCCAGTGTCATCTAACCCAGGTATATGGAGACCAGAACTGTGTGCATGGTGCTCCCAGTGTGGTCCAACCAAGGTATATGGAGACCAGAACTGTGTACATGGTGCTCCCAGTGTGATCCAACCAAGGTATCTGGAGACCAGAACTGTGTGCACAGTGCTCCCAGTGTGGTCCAACCCAGGTATATGGAGACCAGAACTGTGTGCACAGTGCTCCAAGTGTGGTCCAACCAAGGTATATGGAGACCAGAACTGTGTGCACAGTGCTCCCAGTGTGGTCCAACCCTGATATATGGAGACCAGAACTGTGTGCACAGTGCTCCCAGTGTGGTCCAACCAAGGTATATGGAGACCAGAACTGTGTGCACAGTGCTCCCAGTGTGGTCCAACCAGGTATATGGAGACCAGAACTGTGCGCACAGTGCTCCCAGTGTCGTCCAACCCAGGTATATGGAGACCAGAACTGTGTGCACAGTGCTCCCAGTGTGGTCTAACCCAGTAAATGGAGACCAGAACTGTGTGCATGGTGCTCCAAGTGTAGTCCAACCCAGGTATATGGAGACCAGAACTGTGTGCACAGTGCTCCCAGTGTGGTCCAACCCTGGTATATGGAGACCAGAACTGTGTGCACAGTGCTCCCAGTGTGGTCCAACCAAGGTATATGGAGACCAGAACTGTGTGCACAGTGCTCCCAGTGTGGTCCAACCCAGGTATATGGAGACCAGAACTGTGCGCACAGTGCTCCCAGTGTGGTCCAACCCAGGTATATGGAGACCAGAACTGTGTGCACGGTGCTCCCATTGTGGCCCAACCAAGGTATATGGAGACCAGAACTGTGTGCACAGTGCTCCAAGTGTGGTCCAACCCAGGTTATGGAGACCAGAACTGTGTGCACGGTGCTCCAAGTGTGGTCTAACCAAGGTATATGGAGACCAGAACTGTGTGCACGGTGCTCCCAGTGTGGTCTAACCAAGGTATATGGAGACCAGAACTGTGTGCACAGTGCTCCCAGTGTGGTCTAACCCAGGTATATGGAGGCCAGAACTGTGTGCACGGTGCTCAAAGTGTGGTACAACCAAGGTATATGGAGACCAGAACTGTGTGTACAATGCTCCCAGTGTGGTCCAACCAAGGTATATGGAGACCAGAACTGTGCACAGTGCTCCCAGTGTGGTCTAACAAATGTATATGGAGACCAGAACTTTGTGCACGGTGCTCCAAGTGTGGTCCAAACAAGGTATTGAGACCGGAACTGTGTGTACACTGCTCCCAGTGTGGTCTAACCAAGGTATATGGAGACCAGAACTGTGCACAGTGCTCCCGGTGTGGTCCAACCAAGGTATATGGAGACCAGAACTGTGTGCACAGTGCTCCCAGTGTGGTCCAACCAAGGTATATGGAGACCAGAACTGTGTGCACAGTGCTCCCAGTGTGGTCCAACCCAGGAATATGGAGACCAGAACTGTGTGCATGGTGCTCCCAGTGTGGTCCAACCCAGGTATATGGAGACCAGAACTGTGTGCACAGTGCTCCCAGTGTTGTCCACCCAGCTACATGGAGACCAGAACTGTGCGCACAGTGCTCCCAGTGTCGTCCAACCCAGGTATATGGAGACCAGAACTGTGTGCACAATGCTCCCAGTGTGGTCTAACCCAGTAAATGGAGACCAGAACTGTGTGCATGGTGCTCCAAGTGTAGTCCAACCCAGGTATATGGAGACCAGAACTGTGTGCACAGTGCTCCCAGTGTGGTCCAACCCTGGTATATGGAGACCAGAACTGTGTGCACAGTGCTCCCAGTGTGGTCCAACCAAGGTATATGGAGACCAGATCTGTGTGCACAGTGCTCCCAGTGTGGTCCAACCCAGGTATATGGAGACCAGAACTGTGCGCACAGTGCTCCCAGTGTGGTCCAACCCAGGTATATGGAGACCAGAACTGTGTGCACAGTGCTCCCAGTGTGGTCCAACCCAGGTATATGGAGACCAGAACTGTGTGCATGGTGCTCCCAGTGTGGTCCAACCCAGGTATATGGAGACCAGAACTGTGTGCACAGTGCTCCCAGTGTTGTCCACCCAGGTATATGGAGACCAGAACTGTGCACAGTGCTCCCAGTGTGGTCCAACTTAGGTATATGGAGACCAGAACTGTGTGCACAGTGCAGAACTGTGTGCACAGTGCTCCAAGTGTGGTCTAACCCAGGTATATGGAGACCAGAACTGTGTGCACAGTGCTCCAAGTGTGGTCTAACCCAGTTATATGGAGACCAGAACTGAGCACAGTGCTCGCAGTGTGGTCCAACCCAGGTATATTGAGACCTGAACTGTGTGCACAGTGCTCCAAGTGTGGTCTAACCCAGGTATATGGAGACCAGAACTGTGTGCACAGTGCTCCCAGTGTCATCTAACCCAGGTATATGGAGACCAGAACTGTGTGCATGGTGCTCCCAGTGTGGTCCAACCAAGGTATATGGAGACCAGAACTGTGTACATGGTGCTCCCAGTGTGATCCAACCAAGGTATCTGGAGACCAGAACTGTGTGCACAGTGCTCCCAGTGTGGTCCAACCCAGGTATATGGAGACCAGAACTGTGTGCACAGTGCTCCAAGTGTGGTCCAACCAAGGTATATGGAGACCAGAACTGTGTGCACAGTGCTCCCAGTGTGGTCCAACCCTGATATATGGAGACCAGAACTGTGTGCACAGTGCTCCCAGTGTGGTCCAACCAAGGTATATGGAGACCAGAACTGTGTGCACAGTGCTCCCAGTGTGGTCCAACCAGGTATATGGAGACCAGAACTGTGCGCACAGTGCTCCCAGTGTCGTCCAACCCAGGTATATGGAGACCAGAACTGTGTGCACAGTGCTCCCAGTGTGGTCTAACCCAGTAAATGGAGACCAGAACTGTGTGCATGGTGCTCCAAGTGTAGTCCAACCCAGGTATATGGAGACCAGAACTGTGTGCACAGTGCTCCCAGTGTGGTCCAACCCTGGTATATGGAGACCAGAACTGTGTGCACAGTGCTCCCAGTGTGGTCCAACCAAGGTATATGGAGACCAGAACTGTGTGCACAGTGCTCCCAGTGTGGTCCAACCCAGGTATATGGAGACCAGAACTGTGCGCACAGTGCTCCCAGTGTGGTCCAACCCAGGTATATGGAGACCAGAACTGTGTGCACGGTGCTCCCATTGTGGCCCAACCAAGGTATATGGAGACCAGAACTGTGTGCACAGTGCTCCAAGTGTGGTCCAACCCAGGTTATGGAGACCAGAACTGTGTGCACGGTGCTCCAAGTGTGGTCTAACCAAGGTATATGGAGACCAGAACTGTGTGCACGGTGCTCCCAGTGTGGTCTAACCAAGGTATATGGAGACCAGAACTGTGTGCACAGTGCTCCCAGTGTGGTCTAACCCAGGTATATGGAGGCCAGAACTGTGTGCACGGTGCTCAAAGTGTGGTACAACCAAGGTATATGGAGACCAGAACTGTGTGTACAATGCTCCCAGTGTGGTCCAACCAAGGTATATGGAGACCAGAACTGTGCACAGTGCTCCCAGTGTGGTCTAACAAATGTATATGGAGACCAGAACTTTGTGCACGGTGCTCCAAGTGTGGTCCAAACAAGGTATTGAGACCGGAACTGTGTGTACACTGCTCCCAGTGTGGTCTAACCAAGGTATATGGAGACCAGAACTGTGCACAGTGCTCCCGGTGTGGTCCAACCAAGGTATATGGAGACCAGAACTGTGTGCACAGTGCTCCCAGTGTGGTCCAACCAAGGTATATGGAGACCAGAACTGTGTGCACAGTGCTCCCAGTGTGGTCCAACCCAGGAATATGGAGACCAGAACTGTGTGCATGGTGCTCCCAGTGTGGTCCAACCCAGGTATATGGAGACCAGAACTGTGTGCACAGTGCTCCCAGTGTTGTCCACCCAGCTACATGGAGACCAGAACTGTGCGCACAGTGCTCCCAGTGTCGTCCAACCCAGGTATATGGAGACCAGAACTGTGTGCACAATGCTCCCAGTGTGGTCTAACCCAGTAAATGGAGACCAGAACTGTGTGCATGGTGCTCCAAGTGTAGTCCAACCCAGGTATATGGAGACCAGAACTGTGTGCACAGTGCTCCCAGTGTGGTCCAACCCTGGTATATGGAGACCAGAACTGTGTGCACAGTGCTCCCAGTGTGGTCCAACCAAGGTATATGGAGACCAGATCTGTGTGCACAGTGCTCCCAGTGTGGTCCAACCCAGGTATATGGAGACCAGAACTGTGCGCACAGTGCTCCCAGTGTGGTCCAACCCAGGTATATGGAGACCAGAACTGTGTGCACAGTGCTCCCAGTGTGGTCCAACCCAGGTATATGGAGACCAGAACTGTGTGCATGGTGCTCCCAGTGTGGTCCAACCCAGGTATATGGAGACCAGAACTGTGTGCACAGTGCTCCCAGTGTTGTCCACCCAGGTATATGGAGACCAGAACTGTGCACAGTGCTCCCAGTGTGGTCCAACTTAGGTATATGGAGACCAGAACTGTGTGCACAGTGCAGAACTGTGTGCACAGTGCTCCAAGTGTGGTCTAACCCAGGTATATGGAGACCAGAACTGTGTGCACAGTGCTCCAAGTGTGGTCTAACCCAGTTATATGGAGACCAGAACTGAGCACAGTGCTCCCAGTGTGGTCCAACCCAGGTATATTGAGACCTGAACTGTGTGCACAGTGCTCCAAGTGTGGTCTAACCCAGGTATATGGAGACCAGAACTGTGTGCACAGTGCTCCCAGTGTCATCTAACCCAGGTATATGGAGACCAGAACTGTGTGCATGATGCTCCCAGTGTGGTCCAACCAAGGTATATGGAGACCAGAACTGTGTACATGGTGCTCCCAGTGTGATCCAACCAAGGTATCTGGAGACCAGAACTGTGTGCACAGTGCTCCCAGTGTGGTCCAACCCAGGTATATGGAGACCAGAACTGTGTGCACAGTGCTCCAAGTGTGGTCCAACCAAGGTATATGGAGACCAGAACTGTGTGCACAGTGCTCCCAGTGTGGTCCAACCCTGATATATGGAGACCAGAACTGTGTGCACAGTGCTCCCAGTGTGGTCCAACCAAGGTATATGGAGACCAGAACTGTGTGCACAGTGCTCCCAGTGTGGTCCAACCAGGTATATGGAGACCAGAACTGTGCGCACAGTGCTCCCAGTGTCGTCCAACCCAGGTATATGGAGACCAGAACTGTGTGCACAGTGCTCCCAGTGTGGTCTAACCCAGTAAATGGAGACCAGAACTGTGTGCATGGTGCTCCAAGTGTAGTCCAACCCAGGTATATGGAGACCAGAACTGTGTGCACAGTGCTCCCAGTGTGGTCCAACCCTGGTATATGGAGACCAGAACTGTGTGCACAGTGCTCCCAGTGTGGTCCAACCAAGGTATATGGAGACCAGAACTGTGTGCACAGTGCTCCCAGTGTGGTCCAACCCAGGTATATGGAGACCAGAACTGTGCGCACAGTGCTCCCAGTGTGGTCCAACCCAGGTATATGGAGACCAGAACTGTGTGCACGGTGCTCCCATTGTGGCCCAACCAAGGTATATGGAGACCAGAACTGTGTGCACAGTGCTCCAAGTGTGGTCCAACCCAGGTTATGGAGACCAGAACTGTGTGCACGGTGCTCCAAGTGTGGTCTAACCAAGGTATATGGAGACCAGAACTGTGTGCACGGTGCTCCCAGTGTGGTCTAACCAAGGTATATGGAGACCAGAACTGTGTGCACAGTGCTCCCAGTGTGGTCTAACCCAGGTATATGGAGGCCAGAACTGTGTGCACGGTGCTCAAAGTGTGGTACAACCAAGGTATATGGAGACCAGAACTGTGTGTACAATGCTCCCAGTGTGGTCCAACCAAGGTATATGGAGACCAGAACTGTGCACAGTGCTCCCAGTGTGGTCTAACAAATGTATATGGAGACCAGAACTTTGTGCACGGTGCTCCAAGTGTGGTCCAAACAAGGTATTGAGACCGGAACTGTGTGTACACTGCTCCCAGTGTGGTCTAACCAAGGTATATGGAGACCAGAACTGTGCACAGTGCTCCCAGTGTGGTCCAACCAAGGTATATGGAGACCAGAACTGTGTGCACAGTGCTCCCAGTGTGGTCCAACCAAGGTATATGGAGACCAGAACTGTGTGCACAGTGCTCCCAGTGTGGTCCAACCCAGGAATATGGAGACCAGAACTGTGTGCATGGTGCTCCCAGTGTGGTCCAACCCAGGTATATGGAGACCAGAACTGTGTGCACAGTGCTCCCAGTGTTGTCCACCCAGCTACATGGAGACCAGAACTGTGCGCACAGTGCTCCCAGTGTCGTCCAACCCAGGTATATGGAGACCAGAACTGTGTGCACAATGCTCCCAGTGTGGTCTAACCCAGTAAATGGAGACCAGAACTGTGTGCATGGTGCTCCAAGTGTAGTCCAACCCAGGTATATGGAGACCAGAACTGTGTGCACAGTGCTCCCAGTGTGGTCCAACCCTGGTATATGGAGACCAGAACTGTGTGCACAGTGCTCCCAGTGTGGTCCAACCAAGGTATATGGAGACCAGATCTGTGTGCACAGTGCTCCCAGTGTGGTCCAACCCAGGTATATGGAGACCAGAACTGTGCGCACAGTGCTCCCAGTGTGGTCCAACCCAGGTATATGGAGACCAGAACTGTGTGCACAGTGCTCCCAGTGTGGTCTAACCCAGTAAATGGAGACCAGAACTGTGTGCATGGTGCTCCAAGTGTAGTCCAACCCAAGTATATGGAGACCAGAACTGTGTGCACAGTGCTCCCAGTGTGGTCCAACCAAGGTATATGGAGACCAGAACTGTGGACACAGTGCTCCCAGTGTGGTCCAACCAAGATATATGGAGGCCAGAACTGTGTGCACGGTGCTCCAAGTGTGGTACAACCAAGGTATATGGAGACCAGAACTGTGTGTACAATGCTCCCAGTGTGGTCCAACCAAGGTATATGGAGACCAGAACTGTGCACAGTGCTCCCAGTGTGGTCTAACAAATGTATATGGAGACCAGGACTTTGTGCACGGTGCTCCAAGTGTGGTCCAAACAAGGTATTGAGACCAGAACTGTGTGTACACTGCTCCCAGTGTGGTCTAACCAAGGTATATGGAGACCAGAACTGTGCACAGTGCTCCCAGTGTGGTCCAACCAAGGTATATGGAGACCAGAACTGTGTGCACAGTGCTCCAAGTGTGGTCCAACCCAGGTATATGGAGACTAGAACTGTGTGCACGGTGCTCCCAGTGTGGTCTAACCCAGGTATATGGAGACCAGAACTGTGTGCACAGTGCTCCAAGTGTGGTCCAACCCATGTATATGGAGACCAGAACTGTGTGCACAGTGCTCCCAGTGTGGTCCAACCCAGGTATATGGAGACCAGAACTGTGTGCACAGTGCTCCCAGTGTGGTCCAACCCAGGTATATGGAGACCAGAACTGTGTGCATGGTGCTCCCAGTGTGGTCCAACCCAGGTATATGGAGACCAGAACTGTGTGCACAGTGCTCCCAGTGTTGTCCACCCAGTTATATGGAGACCAGAACTGAGCACAGTGCTCCCAGTGTGGTCCAACCCAGGTATATTGAGACCTGAACTGTGTGCACAGTGCTCCAAGTGTGGTCTAACCCAGGTATATGGAGACCAGAACTGTGTGCACAGTGCTCCCAGTGTCATCTAACCCAGGTATATGGAGACCAGAACTGTGTGCATGGTGCTCCCAGTGTGGTCCAACCAAGGTATATGGAGACCAGAACTGTGTACATGGTGCTCCCAGTGTGATCCAACCAAGGTATCTGGAGACCAGAACTGTGTGCACAGTGCTCCCAGTGTGGTCCAACCCAGGTATATGGAGACCAGAACTGTGTGCACAGTGCTCCAAGTGTGGTCCAACCAAGGGATATAGAGACCAGAACTGTGTGCACAGTGCTCCCAGTGTGGTCCAACCCTGATATATGGAGACCAGAACTGTGTGCACAGTGCTCCCAGTGTGGTCCAACCAAGGTATATGGAGACCAGAACTGTGTGCACAGTGCTCCCAGTGTGGTCCAACCAGGTATATGGAGACCAGAACTGTGCGCACAGTGCTCCCAGTGTCGTCCAACCCAGGTATATGGAGACCAGAACTGTGTGCACAGTGCTCCCAGTGTGGTCTAACCCAGTAAATGGAGACCAGAACTGTGTAATGGTGCTCCAAGTGTAGTCCAACCCAGGTATATGGAGACCAGAACTGTGTGCACAGTGCTCCCAGTGTGGTCCAACCCTGGTATATGGAGACCAGAACTGTGTGCACAGTGCTCCCAGTGTGGTCCAACCAAGGTATATGGAGACCAGAACTGTGTGCACAGTGCTCCCAGTGTGGTCCAACCCAGGTATATGGAGACCAGAACTGTGCGCACAGTGCTCCCAGTGTGGTCCAACCCAGGTATATGGAGACCAGAACTGTGTGCACGGTGCTCCCATTGTGGCCCAACCAAGGTATATGGAGACCAGAACTGTGTGCACAGTGCTCCAAGTGTGGTCCAACCCAGGTTATGGAGACCAGAACTGTGTGCACGGTGCTCCAAGTGTGGTCTAACCAAGGTATATGGAGACCAGAACTGTGTGCACGGTGCTCCCAGTGTGGTCTAACCAAGGTATATGGAGACCAGAACTGTGTGCACAGTGCTCCCAGTGTGGTCTAACCCAGGTATATGGAGGCCAGAACTGTGTGCACGGTGCTCAAAGTGTGGTACAACCAAGGTATATGGAGACCAGAACTGTGTGTACAATGCTCCCAGTGTGGTCCAACCAAGGTATATGGAGACCAGAACTGTGCACAGTGCTCCCAGTGTGGTCTAACAAATGTATATGGAGACCAGAACTTTGTGCACGGTGCTCCAAGTGTGGTCCAAACAAGGTATTGAGACCGGAACTGTGTGTACACTGCTCCCAGTGTGGTCTAACCAAGGTATATGGAGACCAGAACTGTGCACAGTGCTCCCAGTGTGGTCCAACCAAGGTATATGGAGACCAGAACTGTGTGCACAGTGCTCCCAGTGTGGTCCAACCAAGGTATATGGAGACCAGAACTGTGTGCACAGTGCTCCCAGTGTGGTCCAACCCAGGAATATGGAGACCAGAACTGTGTGCATGGTGCTCCCAGTGTGGTCCAACCCAGGTATATGGAGACCAGAACTGTGTGCACAGTGCTCCCAGTGTTGTCCACCCAGCTACATGGAGACCAGAACTGTGCGCACAGTGCTCCCAGTGTCGTCCAACCCAGGTATATGGAGACCAGAACTGTGTGCACAATGCTCCCAGTGTGGTCTAACCCAGTAAATGGAGACCAGAACTGTGTGCATGGTGCTCCAAGTGTAGTCCAACCCAGGTATATGGAGACCAGAACTGTGTGCACAGTGCTCCCAGTGTGGTCCAACCCTGGTATATGGAGACCAGAACTGTGTGCACAGTGCTCCCAGTGTGGTCCAACCAAGGTATATGGAGACCAGATCTGTGTGCACAGTGCTCCCAGTGTGGTCCAACCCAGGTATATGGAGACCAGAACTGTGCGCACAGTGCTCCCAGTGTGGTCCAACCCAGGTATATGGAGACCAGAACTGTGTGCACAGTGCTCCCAGTGTGGTCTAACCCAGTAAATGGAGACCAGAACTGTGTGCATGGTGCTCCAAGTGTAGTCCAACCCAAGTATATGGAGACCAGAACTGTGTGCACAGTGCTCCCAGTGTGGTCCAACCAAGGTATATGGAGACCAGAACTGTGGACACAGTGCTCCCAGTGTGGTCCAACCAAGATATATGGAGGCCAGAACTGTGTGCACGGTGCTCCAAGTGTGGTACAACCAAGGTATATGGAGACCAGAACTGTGTGTACAATGCTCCCAGTGTGGTCCAACCAAGGTATATGGAGACCAGAACTGTGCACAGTGCTCCCAGTGTGGTCTAACAAATGTATATGGAGACCAGGACTTTGTGCACGGTGCTCCAAGTGTGGTCCAAACAAGGTATTGAGACCAGAACTGTGTGTACACTGCTCCCAGTGTGGTCTAACCAAGGTATATGGAGACCAGAACTGTGCACAGTGCTCCCAGTGTGGTCCAACCAAGGTATATGGAGACCAGAACTGTGTGCACAGTGCTCCAAGTGTGGTCCAACCCAGGTATATGGAGACTAGAACTGTGTGCACGGTGCTCCCAGTGTGGTCTAACCCAGGTATATGGAGACCAGAACTGTGTGCACAGTGCTCCAAGTGTGGTCCAACCCATGTATATGGAGACCAGAACTGTGTGCACAGTGCTCCCAGTGTGGTCCAACCCAGGTATATGGAGACCAGAACTGTGTGCACAGTGCTCCCAGTGTGGTCCAACCAAGGTATATGGAGACCAGAACTGTGTGCATGGTGCTCCCAGTGTGGTCCAACCCAGGTATATGGAGACCAGAACTGTGTGCACAGTGCTCCCAGTGTTGTCCACCCAGGTATATGGAGACCAGAACTGTGCACAGTGCTCCCAGTGTGGTCCAACTTAGGTATATGGAGACCAGAACTGTGTGCACAGTGCAGAACTGTGTGCACAGTGCTCCAAGTGTGGTCTAACCCAGGTATATGGAGACCAGAACTGTGTGCACAGTGCTCCCAGTGTCATCTAACCCAGGTATATGGAGACCAGAACTGTGTGCATGGTGCTCCCAGTGTGGTCCAACCAAGGTATATGGAGACCAGAACTGTGTACATGGTGCTCCCAGTGTGATCCAACCAAGGTATCTGGAGACCAGAACTGTGTGCACAGTGCTCCCAGTGTGGTCCAACCCAGGTATATGGAGACCAGAACTGTGTGCACAGTGCTCCAAGTGTGGTCCAACCAAGGTATATGGAGACCAGAACTGTGTGCACAGTGCTCCCAGTGTGGTCCAACCCTGATATATGGAGACCAGAACTGTGTGCACAGTGCTCCCAGTGTGGTCCAACCAAGGTATATGGAGACCAGAACTGTGTGCACAGTGCTCCCAGTGTGGTCCAACCAGGTATATGGAGACCAGAACTGTGCGCACAGTGCTCCCAGTGTCGTCCAACCCAGGTATATGGAGACCAGAACTGTGTGCACAGTGCTCCCAGTGTGGTCTAACCCAGTAAATGGAGACCAGAACTGTGTGCATGGTGCTCCAAGTGTAGTCCAACCCAGGTATATGGAGACCAGAACTGTGTGCACAGTGCTCCCAGTGTGGTCCAACCCTGGTATATGGAGACCAGAACTGTGTGCACAGTGCTCCCAGTGTGGTCCAACCAAGGTATATGGAGACCAGAACTGTGTGCACAGTGCTCCCAGTGTGGTCCAACCAAGGTATATGGAGACCAGAACTGTGCACAGTGCTCCCAGTGTGGTCTAACAAATGTATATGGAGACCAGGACTTTGTGCACGGTGCTCCAAGTGTGGTCCAAACAAGGTATTGAGACCAGAACTGTGTGTACACTGCTCCCAGTGTGGTCTAACCAAGGTATATGGAGACCAGAACTGTGCACAGTGCTCCCAGTGTGGTCCAACCAAGGTATATGGAGACCAGAACTGTGTGCACAGTGCTCCAAGTGTGGTCCAACCCAGGTATATGGAGACTAGAACTGTGTGCACGGTGCTCCCAGTGTGGTCTAACCCAGGTATATGGAGACCAGAACTGTGTGCACAGTGCTCCAAGTGTGGTCCAACCCATGTATATGGAGACCAGAACTGTGTGCACAGTGCTCCCAGTGTGGTCCAACCCAGGTATATGGAGACCAGAACTGTGTGCACAGTGCTCACAGTGTGGTCCAACCCAGGTATATGGAGACCAGAACTGTGTGCATGGTGCTCCCAGTGTGGTCCAACCCAGGTATATGGAGACCAGAACTGTGTGCACAGTGCTCCCAGTGTTGTCCACCCAGGTATATGGAGACCAGAACTGTGCACAGTGCTCCCAGTGTGGTCCAACTTAGGTATATGGAGACCAGAACTGTGTGCACAGTGCAGAACTGTGTGCACAGTGCTCCAAGTGTGGTCTAACCCAGGTATATGGAGACCAGAACTGTGTGCACAGTGCTCCAAGTGTGGTCTAACCCAGTTATATGGAGACCAGAACTGAGCACAGTGCTCCCAGTGTGGTCCAACCCAGGTATATTGAGACCTGAACTGTGTGCACAGTGCTCCAAGTGTGGTCTAACCCAGGTATATGGAGACCAGAACTGTGTGCACAGTGCTCCCAGTGTCATCTAACCCAGGTATATGGAGACCAGAACTGTGTGCATGGTGCTCCCAGTGTGGTCCAACCAAGGTATATGGAGACCAGAACTGTGTACATGGTGCTCCCAGTGTGATCCAACCAAGGTATCTGGAGACCAGAACTGTGTGCACAGTGCTCCCAGTGTGGTCCAACCCAGGTATATGGAGACCAGAACTGTGTGCACAGTGCTCCAAGTGTGGTCCAACCAAGGGATATAGAGACCAGAACTGTGTGCACAGTGCTCCCAGTGTGGTCCAACCCTGATATATGGAGACCAGAACTGTGTGCACAGTGCTCCCAGTGTGGTCCAACCAAGGTATATGGAGACCAGAACTGTGTGCACAGTGCTCCCAGTGTGGTCCAACCAGGTATATGGAGACCAGAACTGTGCGCACAGTGCTCCCAGTGTCGTCCAACCCAGGTATATGGAGACCAGAACTGTGTGCACAGTGCTCCCAGTGTGGTCTAACCCAGTAAATGGAGACCAGAACTGTGTAATGGTGCTCCAAGTGTAGTCCAACCCAGGTATATGGAGACCAGAACTGTGTGCACAGTGCTCCCAGTGTGGTCCAACCCTGGTATATGGAGACCAGAACTGTGTGCACAGTGCTCCCAGTGTGGTCCAACCAAGGTATATGGAGACCAGAACTGTGTGCACAGTGCTCCCAGTGTGGTCCAACCCAGGTATATGGAGACCAGAACTGTGCGCACAGTGCTCCCAGTGTGGTCCAACCCAGGTATATGGAGACCAGAACTGTGTGCACGGTGCTCCCATTGTGGCCCAACCAAGGTATATGGAGACCAGAACTGTGTGCACAGTGCTCCAAGTGTGGTCCAACCCAGGTTATGGAGACCAGAACTGTGTGCACGGTGCTCCAAGTGTGGTCTAACCAAGGTATATGGAGACCAGAACTGTGTGCACGGTGCTCCCAGTGTGGTCTAACCAAGGTATATGGAGACCAGAACTGTGTGCACAGTGCTCCCAGTGTGGTCTAACCCAGGTATATGGAGGCCAGAACTGTGTGCACGGTGCTCAAAGTGTGGTACAACCAAGGTATATGGAGACCAGAACTGTGTGTACAATGCTCCCAGTGTGGTCCAACCAAGGTATATGGAGACCAGAACTGTGCACAGTGCTCCCAGTGTGGTCTAACAAATGTATATGGAGACCAGAACTTTGTGCACGGTGCTCCAAGTGTGGTCCAAACAAGGTATTGAGACCGGAACTGTGTGTACACTGCTCCCAGTGTGGTCTAACCAAGGTATATGGAGACCAGAACTGTGCACAGTGCTCCCAGTGTGGTCCAACCAAGGTATATGGAGACCAGAACTGTGTGCACAGTGCTCCCAGTGTGGTCCAACCAAGGTATATGGAGACCAGAACTGTGTGCACAGTGCTCCCAGTGTGGTCCAACCCAGGAATATGGAGACCAGAACTGTGTGCATGGTGCTCCCAGTGTGGTCCAACCCAGGTATATGGAGACCAGAACTGTGTGCACAGTGCTCCCAGTGTTGTCCACCCAGCTACATGGAGACCAGAACTGTGCGCACAGTGCTCCCAGTGTCGTCCAACCCAGGTATATGGAGACCAGAACTGTGTGCACAATGCTCCCAGTGTGGTCTAACCCAGTAAATGGAGACCAGAACTGTGTGCATGGTGCTCCAAGTGTAGTCCAACCCAGGTATATGGAGACCAGAACTGTGTGCACAGTGCTCCCAGTGTGGTCCAACCCTGGTATATGGAGACCAGAACTGTGTGCACAGTGCTCCCAGTGTGGTCCAACCAAGGTATATGGAGACCAGATCTGTGTGCACAGTGCTCCCAGTGTGGTCCAACCCAGGTATATGGAGACCAGAACTGTGCGCACAGTGCTCCCAGTGTGGTCCAACCCAGGTATATGGAGACCAGAACTGTGTGCACAGTGCTCCCAGTGTGGTCTAACCCAGTAAATGGAGACCAGAACTGTGTGCATGGTGCTCCAAGTGTAGTCCAACCCAAGTATATGGAGACCAGAACTGTGTGCACAGTGCTCCCAGTGTGGTCCAACCAAGGTATATGGAGACCAGAACTGTGGACACAGTGCTCCCAGTGTGGTCCAACCAAGATATATGGAGGCCAGAACTGTGTGCACGGTGCTCCAAGTGTGGTACAACCAAGGTATATGGAGACCAGAACTGTGTGTACAATGCTCCCAGTGTGGTCCAACCAAGGTATATGGAGACCAGAACTGTGCACAGTGCTCCCAGTGTGGTCTAACAAATGTATATGGAGACCAGGACTTTGTGCACGGTGCTCCAAGTGTGGTCCAAACAAGGTATTGAGACCAGAACTGTGTGTACACTGCTCCCAGTGTGGTCTAACCAAGGTATATGGAGACCAGAACTGTGCACAGTGCTCCCAGTGTGGTCCAACCAAGGTATATGGAGACCAGAACTGTGTGCACAGTGCTCCAAGTGTGGTCCAACCCAGGTATATGGAGACTAGAACTGTGTGCACGGTGCTCCCAGTGTGGTCTAACCCAGGTATATGGAGACCAGAACTGTGTGCACAGTGCTCCAAGTGTGGTCCAACCCATGTATATGGAGACCAGAACTGTGTGCACAGTGCTCCCAGTGTGGTCCAACCCAGGTTTATGGAGACCAGAACTGTGTGCACAGTGCTCCCAGTGTGGTCCAACCCAGGTATATGGAGACCAGAACTGTGTGCATGGTGCTCCCAGTGTGGTCCAACCCAGGTATATGGAGACCAGAACTGTGTGCACAGTGCTCCCAGTGTTGTCCACCCAGGTATATGGAGACCAGAACTGTGCACAGTGCTCCCAGTGTGGTCCAACTTAGGTATATGGAGACCAGAACTGTGTGCACAGTGCAGAACTGTGTGCACAGTGCTCCAAGTGTGGTCTAACCCAGGTATATGGAGACCAGAACTGTGTGCACAGTGCTCCCAGTGTCATCTAACCCAGGTATATGGAGACCAGAACTGTGTGCATGGTGCTCCCAGTGTGGTCCAACCAAGGTATATGGAGACCAGAACTGTGTACATGGTGCTCCCAGTGTGATCCAACCAAGGTATCTGGAGACCAGAACTGTGTGCACAGTGCTCCCAGTGTGGTCCAACCCAGGTATATGGAGACCAGAACTGTGTGCACAGTGCTCCAAGTGTGGTCCAACCAAGGTATATGGAGACCAGAACTGTGTGCACAGTGCTCCCAGTGTGGTCCAACCCTGATATATGGAGACCAGAACTGTGTGCACAGTGCTCCCAGTGTGGTCCAACCAAGGTATATGGAGACCAGAACTGTGTGCACAGTGCTCCCAGTGTGGTCCAACCAGGTATATGGAGACCAGAACTGTGCGCACAGTGCTCCCAGTGTCGTCCAACCCAGGTATATGGAGACCAGAACTGTGTGCACAGTGCTCCCAGTGTGGTCTAACCCAGTAAATGGAGACCAGAACTGTGTGCATGGTGCTCCAAGTGTAGTCCAACCCAGGTATATGGAGACCAGAACTGTGTGCACAGTGCTCCCAGTGTGGTCCAACCCTGGTATATGGAGACCAGAACTGTGTGCACAGTGCTCCCAGTGTGGTCCAACCAAGGTATATGGAGACCAGAACTGTGTGCACAGTGCTCCCAGTGTGGTCCAACCCAGGTATATGGAGACCAGAACTGTGCGCACAGTGCTCCCAGTGTCGTCCAACCCAGGTATATGGAGACCAGAACTGTGTGCACAGTGCTCCCAGTGTGGTCTAACCCAGTAAATGGAGACCAGAACTGTGTGCATGGTGCTGCAAGTGTAGTCCAACCCAAGTATATGGTGACCAGAACTGTGTGCACAGTGCTCCCAGTGTGGTCCAACCAAGGTATATGGAGACCAGAACTGTGTGCATAGTGCTCCCAGTGTGGTCCAACCCAGGTATATGGAGACCAGAACTGTGCGCACAGTGCTCCCAGTGTGGTCCAACCAAAGATGAATACAGGTTTAGCTTAAATTCACGACGGTCCGAGATTGGAGTGAATGATTCCATTTTACGCGCTGTGTACGCCGTACACAGAGACACACACTCATTTTCTCTTCGGCTCCCCTCGAAACCTCCGACCACCGACTTGAAATCTTACTCGACATCTCAGAGTCGAGGAAGATTTGCTGTCGCATTAACAAGACTCCTCAGGTGATTGACGCGTCCAAGGCGGGACCCACATTCCCAGTCACAGGAGGGGCAGACGGAGGTTGGAGGGATGGGTGCGTGTGTGTGAGGAGGGGCCCTCGGTTTGCTGTGCGCTCCTTCCGCTGTCGAACCTTGGCTGCCTCGTGCTCCCGGCAAAGAAACTCGAGGTGTTCGTGCCTTCCCGGATTCTCATCCAGCAAACTCAGCGGCTTGGGACAGGCATTCCCAGCTGTCCGTGGGGAAGTCGCACTTTTTCATGGAGGCCTTGAGGTTGTCCTCATTCATCTAACTACCCCTGTAACCTCCTCCAGCCCGTACACCCCTCCCAATCTCTGTAACCTCCTCCAGCCCCTACACCCCTCCCTATCTCTGTAACCTCCTCCAGCCCCTACACCCCTCCCTATCTCTGTAACTTCGCCAGCCCCTACACCCCCTCCCTATCTCTGTAACCTCCTCCAGCCCATACACCCCTCCCTATCTCTGTAACCTCATTCAGCCCCTATACCCCCTCCCTGTCTCTGTAACCCCCTCCAGCCCCTATACCCCTCCCTATCTGTAACCCCCTCCAGCCCCTACACCGCTCCCTATCTCTGTAACCCCCTCCAGCCCCTACACCCCTCCCTATCTCTGTAACCTCCTCCAGCCCCTACACCCCTCCCTGTCTCTGTCACCCCCTCCAGCCCCTACACCCCTCCCTATCTCTGTAACCTCCAGCCCCTACACCCCTCCCTATCTCTGTAACCTCCTCCAGCCCCACAACACCCCTCCCTGTCTCTGTCACCCCCTCCAGCCCCTACACCCTTCCCTATCTCTGTAACCTCCAGCCCCTACGCCCCTCCCTATCTCTGTAACCCCTTCCAGCCCCTACACCCACTCCCTATCTCTGTAACCTCCTCCAGCCCATACACACCTCCCTATCTCTGTAACCCCCTCCAGCCCCACAACACCCCTCCCTATCTCTGTAACCTCCTCCAGCCCCTACACCCCTCCCTATCTCTGTAACCTCCTCCAGCCCCACAACACCCCCCGAGATGTCTGCGCTCCTCTAATTCTGCCCACCTGACCATCCCCTGATTATAATCGCTCCACCATCGGTGGCTGTGCCTTCTGATGCCTGGTGCCCCCAAGCTCTGGAACTCCCTCCTTAAACCTCTCCGCCTCGCTCTTTCTATGCTCCTGCTTTAAGATGCTCGCTCCTGTGCATTGGCTGTTAGTTACACAGTGATATGTGCTGAAATGAACGCGGTTGCATTTTTTCTGTCAAATACGCAGGAGACATGTGTGGATCATCAAGCCTCGATGACAAATTGTAAGTTGCATTATTAACGGAAGTGTTCGCAGGACACTTGGAAAAGCGTAATACAATCAAGCAGATTCACAATGGTTTTAAGAAAGTGAATTCATGTTCGACAAAATTGCTGGAGTTCTTTGAGGATGTAATGAACTGGGTGGATGAGGGGCAACCAGTAGATGTCATGTATCTGGATTTCCCAAAGGCAGTCAATACGGTGCCACAGAAAAGGTTACTACACAAGATAAAAGTTCACGGGTTAGGGGCTAATATATTAGCATGGATAGAGGATGGGCTAACGAACAGAAAACACAGAGTCGGGATAAATGGGTCATTCTCCGGTTGGCAATCAATATGTTGCCGCAGGGATCAGTGCTGGGAGCTCAACTATTTACAATCTATATTAATGACTGGTATGAAGGGACGGGTGTTCTATATTAATGACTTGGGCGAGTGTAATGGAGCCAAGTTTGCTGATGATACAAAGATAGAAACATAGAAACAGAGAAAATAGATGCAGGAGTAGGCCATTCAGCCCTTCTAGCCTGCACCACCATTCAATGAGTTCCTGGCTGAACATGCAACTTCAGTACCCCATTCCTGCTTTCTCGCCATACCCCTTGATCCCCCGAGTAGTAAGGACTACATCTAACTCCTTTTTGAATATATTTAGTGAATTGGCGTCAACAACTCTCTGCGGCAGGGAATTCCGCAGGTTCACCACTCTCTGGGTGAAGAAGTTTCTCCTCATCTCGGTCCTAAATGGCTTACCCCTTTTCCTTAGACTGTGTCCCCTGGTTCTGGAATTCCCCAACATCGGGAACATTCTTCCTGCATCTAACCTGCCTGAACCCGTCAGAATTTTAAATATTTCTATGAGGTCCCCTCTCATTCTTCCAAACTCCAGTGAATACAGGCCCAGTTGATCCAGTCTTTCTTGAAATGTCAGTCCTGCCATCCCGGGAATCAGTCTGGTGAATCTTCGCTGCACTCCCTCAATAGCAAGAATGTCCTTCCTCAGGTTAGGAGACCAAAACTGTACACAATATTCCAGGTGTGGCCTCACCAAGGCCCTGTACAACTGTAGCAACACTGCCCTGCCCCTGTATTCAATTCCCCTCGCTACGAAGGCCAACATGCCATTTGCTTTCTTAACCGCCTGCTGTACCTACATGCCAACCTTCAATGACTGATGTACCATGACACCCAGGTCTCGTTGCACCTCCCCTTTTCCTAATCTGTCACCATTCAGATAATAGTCTGTCTCTCTGTTTTTACCACCAAAGTGGATAACCTCACATTTATCCACATTATACTGCATCTGCCATGCATTTGCCCACTCACCGAACCTGTCCAAGTCCCATCCAAGATGGGAGGGAAAACAAGTTGTGAGGAGGACACAAAAAAAAACTGCAAAGGGATATCTGACAGGCAAAGTGAGTGGTTAAAAATTTGGCAAATGGGGTAAAGTGGGAAAATGTGAGGTTATCCACATTGGTCAGGAGAATAAAAAGGAAATTATTTAAATTGGAAGCGATTACAATATTCAGGGGTACAGAGGGACCTAGGGGTCATGGTACAGGAAACACAAAAGGTTAGTCTGCAGGTACAGCAAGTGATCAGGAAGGCCAATGGTATCTTGGCCTTTATTGCAAAGGAGATGGAGTATAAAAGCAGGGAAGTCTTGCTCCAGTTATACAGGGTATTGGTGAGGCCACACCTGGAGTACTGCGTGCACAGTTCTGGTCTCCGTATTTACGAAAGGACGTACTTTGCTTTGGAGGCAGTTCAGAGAAGGTTCACTCGGTTGATTCCGGGCATGAGGGGGTTGACTTATGAGGAAAGGTTGAGTAGGTTGTGCCTCTACTCATTGGAATTCAGAAGAATGAGAGGTGATCTTATGGAAACGTATCAGATTATGAGGGGGGCTCGACAAGGTGGATGCAGAGAGGATGTTCCCACTGATGGGGGAGACTAGAACTAGGGGACATGGTCTTAGAATAAGGGGCCGCCCATTTAAAACTGAGATGAGGAGGAATTTCTTCTCTCAGAGGCTTGTAAATCTGTGGAATTCGCTGCCTCACAGAGCTGTGGAAGCCGGGAAATTGGATATATTTAAGGCGGAGATAGACAGATTTTTGAACAATCGGGACCTGGGTGACCTTGTACACCAGTCATCGAAAGCCAACACGCAGGCGTAGCAAGTAGTGAGGGAGGCCAATGGTATGTTGGCCTTCATTGCGAGAGGCTTTGAGTACAGGAGCAAGGAGGTCTTACTCCAGTTACACAGGGCCGTGGTGAGACCGCACCTGGAGTATTGTGAGCAGTTCTGGTCTCCTTACCTAAGGAAGGATACACTTGCCACAGAGGGAGTGCAGCGAAGGTTCACCAGACTGATTCCTGGGATGGCAGGACTGTGGTACGAGGAGAGATTGGGTCGACTGGGCCTGTATTCACTGGAGTTTAGAAGAATGAGAGGGGATCTCATTGAAAGGGATAACATTCTGACGGGGTTGGACAGACTGGATATGGGGAGGGTGTTTCCCGGGGCTTGGGAAGTCCAGAACAAGGGATCACAGTCTCAGGATACGGGGCAGGAAATTTAGGAGCGAGATGAGGAGAAATGTTTTCACTCAGAGGGTGGTGAACCTGTGGAATTCTCTACCACAGGAGGCTGTGGGGGCCAAGTCACTGAATATATTTAATAGGGAGATAGATAGGTTTCTAGACACAAAAGGCATCAAGGGGTCTGGGGACAAAGCGGGAATATGGTGTTGGGATAGAGGATCAGCCCATGATCATATCGAATGGCGGTGCAGGCCCGAGGGGCCGAATGGCTTACTCCTTCTCCGATTGCTTCGGTTCTCAGTGGGCGCTCCCTCAGTCCTGCCCCTCCGACAGTGCGGCACTCCCTCAGTCCTGCCGCTCCGACAGTGCGGCACTCCCTCAGTACTGCCCCTCCGACAGTGCGGCACTCCCTCAGTACTGCCCCTCCGACAATGCGGCGCTCCCTCAGTACTGCCCCTCCGACAGTGCGGCACTCCCTCAGTACTGCCCCTCCGACAGTGCAGCGCTCCCTCAGTACTGCCCCTCCGACAGTGCGGCACTCCCTCAGTACTGCCCCTCCGACAGTGCGGCACTCCCTCAGTACTGCCCCTCCGACAGTGCGGCACTCCCTTAGTACTGTCCCTCCAACAGTGCGGCACTCCCTCAGTACTGTCCCTCCTACAGTGCGGCACTCCCTCAGTACTGCCCATCCGACAGCGCAGAACGACGCTCCCTCAGTACTGCCCCTCCGACAGTGCAGCACTCCCTCAGTACTGCCCCTCCGACAGTGCGGTGCTCCCTCAGTACTGCCCCTGCGATAGTGCAGCACTCCCTCAGTACTGCCCCTCCGACAGTGCGGCGCTCCCACAGTACTGCCCCTCCGACAGTGCGGCACTCCCTCAGTACTGCCCCTCCGACAGCGCAGAACGACGCTCCCTCAGTACTGCCCCTCCGACAGTGCAGCACTCCCTCAGTACTGCCACTCCGACAGTGCAGTGCTCCCTCAATACTGCTCCTCCGACAGCGCAGAACGACGCTCCCTCAGTACTGCCCCTCCGACAGTGCTGTGCTCCCTCAGTACTGCCTCTCCGACAGTGCAGCACTCCCTCAGTACTGCCCCTCCGACAGTGCGGTGCTCCCTCAGTACTGCCCCTCCGACAGTGCAGCACTCCCTCAGTACTGCCACTCCGACAGTGCAGTGCTCCCTCAATACTGCCCCTCCGATAGCGCAGAACGACGCTCCCTCAGTACTGCCCCTCCGACAGTGCGGTGCTCCCTCAGTACTGCCCCTCCGACAGTGCAGCACTCCCTCAGTACTGCCCCTCCGACAGTGCGGCGCTCCCTCAGTACTGCCCCTCCCACAGTGCAGCACTCCCTCAGTACTGCCCCTCCGACAGTGCGGTCCTCCCTCAGTACTGCCCCTCCGACAGTGCAGTACGGCGCTCCCTCAGCACTGGCCCTCTGACAATGTGGCGGAGTTCCCTCAGCCCTGGCAGCGTGAGTTTCTCTTTGGGAGTATACACGGTTCGAGTCTCCAGGTGTGGAACGAGGTCTGACAAGATCCTGTGTTCAGAGCCGTCTTGCACATGTGTGTATGTGTGTGAGTGCGATGTCGTCGAAAACATATCACAGTTGGCGACGATATCTCCGCAGGATCCTGCAAATCCCCTGGGAGGACAGACGCACCAACGTTAGCGTCCTCGACCAGGCCCAACATCCCCAGCATCGAAGCACTGACCACACTCGACCAGCTCCGCTGGGCAGGGCCACATTGTCCGCATGCCCCCCAGACACGAGACTCCCCAAAGCAAGCGCTCGACTCGGAACTCCTTCACGGGCAAACGGGCCAAAGGTGGGCAGAGGAAACGTTACAAGGGACACTCCCATCCCTGATACAGTGCAACATCGCCTCCGACACCTGTGAGTCCCTGGCCCAAAGACCAGTCCGCCCTCTAGTGGAGGGAGTGCATCCGGGAGGGGGCTGAGCACCTCGAGTCTCGTCGCCGAGAGCGTGCAGAAACATGCACCCATGTTTACTGAACAACAATTCAACTCAGATTGACCTGAGCGCGTGTTTGCTAAACAGCAACTCAACACTAATTGACCTAAGCCCGTGTTTGCTTAACAGCAATTAAACTCTGATTGACCTGAGCCTGTGTTTCCTTAACAGCAATTCAACACTAATTGACCTAAGCCCGTGTTTGCTTAACAGCAATTAAACTCTGATTGACCTGCGTCTGTGTTTGCATAACAGCAATTAAACTCTGATTGACTTAAGCCCGTGTTTGCTCAACAGCAATTAAACTCGGATTGATCTAAGCCCGTGTTTGCTTAACAGCAATTAAACTCTGATTGACCTGAGCCTGTGTTTCCTTAACAGCAATTAAACTCTGATGGACCTGCGTCCGTGTTTCCTTAACAGCAATTAAACTCTGATTGACCTGCGCTTGTGTTTGCACAACAGCAATTAAACTCTGATTGACTTAAGCCCATGTTTTCTTAACAGCAATTAAACTCTGATTGATCTAAGCCTGTGGTTTCTTAACAGCAATTAAACTCTGATTGACCTAAGCCCGTGTTTCCGTAACAGCAATTAAACTCTGATTGACCTAAGCCCGTGTTTGCTGAACAGCAATTAAACTCTGATTGACTTCAGCCCGTTTTTCCTTAACAGCAATTAAACTCTGATGGGTCTGCGCTCGTGTTTGCGTAATAGCAATTAAACTCTGACTGACCTGAGTCACTGTTTGCTTAACAGCAATTAAACTCTGATTGACCGAAACCCTTGTTTGATTAACAGCAATTAAACACTAATTGACCTAAGCCCGTGTTTGCTTAACAGCAATTAAACTCTGATTGACCTGAGCCCTTGTTTGATTAACAGCAATTAAACACGAATTGACCTAAGCCCGTGTTTGCTTAACAGCAATTAAACTTTGATTGACCTAAGCCCGTGTTTGCTTAACAGCAATTAAACTCTGATTGACATAAGCCTGTATTTCCTTAACAGCAATTAAACTCTGATTGACCTAAGCCCGTGTTTGCTTAACAGCAATTAAACACTAATTGACCTAAGCCCGTGTTTGATTATCAGCAATTAAACACTAATTGACCTAAGCCCGTGTTTGCTTCACAGCAATTAAACTTTGATTGACCTAAGCCCGTGTTTGCTTAACAGCAATTAAACTCTGATTGACATAAGCCTGTATTTCCTTAACAGCAATTAAACTCTGATTGACCTAAGCCCGTGTTTGCTTAACAGCAATTAAACACTAATTGACCTAAGCTCGTGTTTGATTATCAGCAATTAAACACTAATTGACCTAAGCCCGTGTTTGCTTAACAGCAATTAAACTCTGAGTGACCTAAGCCCATGTTTGCTTAACAGCAATTAAACTCTGATTGATCTGCGCCCGTGTTCGCGTAACAGAAATGAAACTCTGATTGACCTAAGCCCGTGTTTGCTTCACAGCAATTAAACTCTGATTGACCTAAGCACGTGTTTGCTTAACAGCAATTAAACACTAATTGACCTAAGCCCGTGTTTGATTAACAGGAATTAAACTCTGATTGACCTGCGCCCGTGTTTGCTTAACAGCAATTAAACTCTGATTGACCTGCGCCTGTGTTCGCGTAACAGAAATGAAACTCTGATTGACCTAAGCCTGTGTTTGCTTAACAGCAATTAAACTCTGATTGACCTAAGCCAGTGTTTGCTTAACAGCAATTAAACTCTGATTGACCTAAGCCCATGTGTGCTTAACAGCAATTAAACTCTGATTGACCTGCGCCCGTGTTCGCGTAACAGAAATGAAACTCTGATTGACCTAAGCCCGTGTTTGCTTAACAGCAATTAAACTCTGATTGACCTAAGCCCGTGTTTGCTTAACAGCAATTAAACTCTGATTGACCTAAGCCCGTGTTTGCTTAACAGCAATTAAACTCTGATTGACCTAAGCCCTTGTTTGATTAACAGCAATTAAACCCTAATTGACCTAAGCCTGTGTTTGCTTAACAGCAATTAAACTCTGATTGACCTAAGCCCTTGTTTGCTTAACAGCAATTAAACTTTGATTGACCTGAGCCCGTGTTTGCTTAACAGCAATTAAACTCTGATTGACCTAAGCCTGTGTTTCCTGAACAGCAATTAAACTCTGATTGACCTGAGTCACTGTTTGCTTAACAGCAATTAAACTCTGATTGACCTAAGCCTGTGTTTCCTGAACAGCAATTAAACTCTGATTGACCTGAGTCACTGTTTGCTTAACAGCAATTAAACACTAATTGACCTAAGCCCGTGTTTGCTTAACAGCAATTAAACTCAGATTGACCTGCGCCCGTGTTTGCGTAACAGCAATTAAACTCTGACCTGCGCACGTGTTTGCGTGACAGCAATTAAACTCGGATGGACCTGCACTCGCAAGTTAAACAGCAAACCCACTGGTTCTGTGGTTTAGTTCCGCTCCAGCGGGGAGCTTGTCGGCTGTGAGGTGGAGCACGGCTGCGAGGGAAGATTGAGAAGAGGGTTGGGAGCGATGACGCGGCCCTGTTTGACCCCGGTCCGGACGTGGATTGGGTCCGTGATGGATCCGTCAGTAAGGACCACGCCCTGCTTGTCGTCGTGGAGCAAGCGAAGGATGTTGACAAACTGTTGGGGGGTATCCGAAACAGAGGAGGACGTTCCTTCGACCCTCGCGGCTGACAGTGTCAAGGAATAACAAGACTATAGGTGCGGACAGAATCCCTGCTGAGGCTTTAAAGTATGGCGGAGAGGCGCTGTTGGGCGTGGATGCATGACCTCATCTCTCTCATCTGGACCTGTACCCGTGTTTGCTTAACAGCAATTAAACTCTGATTGACCGAAGCCCGTGTTTGCTTAACAGCAATTAAACTCTGATTAACCTGCGCCCCTGTTTGCGTGACAGCAATTAAACTCTGATTGACCTGCGCCCGTGTTTGCCTGACAGCAATTAAACTCTGATTGACCTGCGCCCGTGTTTGCGTGACAGCAATGAAACTCTGATTGACCTAAGCCCCTGTTTGCGTGACAGCAATTAAACTCTGATTGACCTGCGCCCGTGTTTGCGTGACAGCAATTAAACTCTGATTGACCTAAGCCCCTGTTTGCGTGACAGCAGTTAAACTCCGATTGACCTCCGCCCCTGTTTGCGTGACAGCAATTAAACTCTGATTGACCTGCGCCGCTGTTTGCGTGACAGCAATTAAACTCTGATTGACCTGCGCCCGTGTTTGCGTGACAGCAATTAAACTCTGATTGGCCTGCGCCCATGTTTGCGTGACAGCAATTAAACTCTGATTGGCCTGCGCCCGTGTTTGCGTGACAGCAATTAAACTCTGATTGACCTGCGCCCCTGTTTGCGTGACAGCAATTAAACTCTGATTGACCTGCGTCTCTGTTTGCGTGACAGCAATTAAACTCTGATTGACCTACGCCCGTGTTTGCGTGACAGCAATTAAACTCTGATTGACCTGCGCCCGTGTTTACTTAACAATTAAACTCTAGTTCACCTGATCCCGAGTTTACTTAACAGCAATTAAACACTATTTGACAGAAGCCCGTGTTGGCTCAACAGCAATTAACCTCTGATTGACCTGTGCCCGTGGTTACTGAGCAGCGACTGCTAATTGTTTGTCCAATAAAGGCATCGGGTGACTAGGTCACCTGACAAGTTCCTGTGTCCAGAGCCATGTTGGAAGTGTGTGTGTGTGTGTGTGTGTGTCTGTGATGTCGCAGAGAATATATCACATTTGGCGACGAGGAACGGGACAACTGCAAGGCCCACGGAATGACATTTTATTGCAGGAGTAACAACACCGCCATGTATCGAGCCGCCGTTACGCGCGTGTCTCCTCATCCTCCCAGCTCCCGTGTTCCCGCATGGTCTTCACAATCCAGGCCAGGTACCGGCCCACGTGGGTGTACACCCCGTAGCTGCCGCACTGCTGGGGCCCGAAGGACACGATGCCCCTCACCACGTGGCGGCTGGGGTGGCGGAGGTCCCGCAAGACGAAGGGCCCCCCGCTGTCACCCTGGCAGGAGTCGGTGCCTGGCTGACCGGCGCAGACCATGTTGTCCGTGAACCTTGGCCTCTTTCCCCGGTAGTCCAGGCCTCTGCACTTGTCCATGCCCACCACGGGCACCTCGGCGTACTGCAGGAAGATGGGCCGGTCGCGCACCTCTGTCTTGCCCCACCCGGTGATGTAGCCCAGTCTCCCCGCCCGCAGCGGGCTGGTTTCACCGGCGGCGGGCAGGCAGACAGGAGACAGGTTGGCGCCCAGCTTGGCCCTCGCCCGCAACTTGACCAACGCCACATCGTGCTCGAAGTAGGGCTCGCTGCCGTCGGCCTGTGGCCTGTAGCTCGGGTGCAGGAAGGCGTCCTCCACGGGCAAGGCCTTCTCCGGCGACAGGCCCTGCAAGTTGATGATGCCGCCGTGAACCGTGGTTTGCCGCGAGACGTCGAAGAGGTGGGCCGCCGTCAGGATCCAGCCGTCGGACACCAGCGCCCCTCCGCCCACCTTCCCGTCGTACGTACGCAGCCGCACCTGCCAGGGAAAGTACCCCAGCCGCGCCGGCTTGCCGCCGAAGACACGCCCCGTGTCGTCGGAGATGGCCGTGCGCCCGCACACTGCGGAAAAGGCGGAAAAGTCAACAACAACTTCGTATTTGCACAGTGCCCGCAATGTCCCCAGGCGTCCCCCACGGGAATGTTAGGTGGTTAACAAAAAATAACACAACGGCTGGTGAGCGGCTGATCAATACGGCGTCGCCAAACTAGCCAGCCGTTCCACGGGTCAATTCAACTCTAATTGACCTGTGCCCGTGTTTAATTAACAGCAATTAAACTCTAATTGACCTGCACCCGTGTTTGCGTAACAGCAATTAAACTCTGATTGACCTACACCCATGTTTGTGTAACAGCAATTAAACTCTGATTGACCTACACCCATGTTTGTGTAACAGCAATTAAACTCTGATTGACTTGCGTCCGTGCTTATGAACAGCAATTAAACTCCGATTGACCTGCGCTCGTGTTTGCGTGACAGCAATTAAACTCTGATTGACCTACGCGCGTGTTTGCGTGACAGCAATTAAACTCTGATTGACCTACACCCATGTTTGTGTAACAGCAATTAAACTCTGATTGACCTGCGCCCGTGCTTACTGAACAGCAATTAAACTCCGATTGACCTGCGCCCGTGTTTGCGTAACAGCAATTAAACTCTGATTGACCTGCGCCCGTGTTTGCGTAACAGCAATTAAACTTTGATTGACCTGCACCCGTGTTTGCGTAACAGCAATTAAACTCTGATGGACCGCAGCCCTTGTTTGCTTAACAGCAATTAAACACTGATTGACCCGCGCCCGTGTTTACTTAACAGAAATTCAACTCTGATTGACCTGTGCCCGTGTTTACTGAACAGCACTTAATCTCTGATTGACCTCAGCCCATGTTTACTTAACAGCAATTAATCTCTGCTTTACCCGCGCCAGTGTTTACTGAACAGCAATTAAACTCTGAGTGACCTCAGCCCATGTTTACTTAACAACAACAAAAATTTGTATTTTTTTGCGCCTTATCATTGTGAAACATCCCAAGGTTCTTCACAGGAATGCCTTTGGACAAAAAATTGTCACTGAGCCACCGAGGGCTCTATTAGGACTGGTCAAAGTGGTGGATTTTAAGGAGCGCCTCGAAGGAGGAGAACATAAGAACATAAGAATTAGGAACAGGAGGAGGCCATCTAGCCCCTCGAGCCTGCTCCGCCATTCAACAAGATCATGGCTGATCTGGCCGTGGACTCAGCTCCACTTACCCGCCCGCTCCCCGTAACCCTTAATTCCCTTACTGGTTAAACATCTATCTATCTGTGACTTGAACACATTCAATGAGCTCGGCCTCAACTGCTTCCTTGGGCAGAGAATTCCACAGATTCACAACCCTCTGGGAGAAGAAATTCCTTCTCAATTCGGTTTTAAATGGGCTCCCCCGTATTTTGAGGCTGTGCCCCCTAGTTCTAGTCTCCCCAACCAGTGGAAACAACCTCTCTGCCTCTATCTTGTCTATCCCTTTCATTATTTTAAATGTTTCTACAAGATCACCCCTCATCCTTCTGAACACCAACGGGTAAAGACCCAGTCTACTCAATCTATCATCATAAGGTAACCCCCTCATCTCCGGAATCAGCCTCATGAATCGTCTCTGTACCCCCTCCAAAGCTAGTATATCCTTCCTTAAGTAAGGTGACCGAAGTTGCACGCAGTACTCCAGGTGCGGCCTCACCAATACCCTGTACAGTTACAGCAGGACCTCCCTGCTTTTGTACTCCATCCCTCTCGCAATGAGGACCAACATTCCATTCGCCTTCCTGATTACCTGCTGCACCTGCAAACTAACTTTTTGGGAATACCAAAAAGAGTTTCATGCACAAGGACCCCCAGGTCCCTCTGCACCGCAGCATGTTGTAATTTCTTCCCATTCAAATAATATTCCCTTTTACTGTTTTTTTTCCCCAAGGTGGATGACCTCACATTTTCCGACATTGTATTCCATCTGCCAAACCTTAGCCCATTCACTTAACCTATCTAATTCTCTTTGCAGCCTCTCTGTGTCCTCTACACAACCCGCTTTCCCACTAATCTTTGTGTCATCTGCACATTTTGTTACACTACACTCTGTCCCCACTTCCAGGTCATCTATGTATATTGTAAACAGTTTGGTCCCAGCACCGATCCCTGTGGCACAGCACTAACCATCGATTTCCAACCCGAAAAGGACCCATTTATCCAGACTCTCTGCTTCCTGTCTGCCAACCAGTTCTCTATCCACGTCAGTACATTACCCCCAATACCATGTGCTTTAATTTTGCACACCAATCTCTTGTGTGGGACTTTGTCAAAAATCTTTTGAAAGTCGAAATACACCACATCCACTGGTTCTCCCTTGTCCACTCTACCAGTTACATCCTCAAAAAATTCTAGAAGATTTGTCAAGCATGATTTCCCTTTCAGAAATCCATGCTGACTTGCACCGATCCTGTCACTGCTTTCCAAATGTGCTGCTATTTCATCTTTAATAATCGATTCCAACATTTTCCCCACTACTGATGTCAGGCTAACCGGTCTATAATTACCCGTTTTCTCTCTCCCTCCTTTTTTAAAAAGTGGTGTTACATTAGCTACCCTCCAGTCCATAGGAACTGATCCAGAGTCGATAGACTGTTGGAAAATGATCACCAATGCATCCACTATTTCTAGGGCCACTTCCTTCAGTACTCTGGGATGCAGACTATCAGGCCCCGGGGATTTATCAGCCTTCAATCTCATCAATTTCCCTAACACATTTTCCCGCCGAATAAGGATTTCCTTCAGTTCCTCTTTCTCACTAGACCCTCGGTCCCCTCGTATTTCTGGAAGGTTATTTTTGTCTTCCTTCCTGAAGACAGAACCAAAGTATTTGTTCAACTGACACTCCCCTTGTCCCGCCCACTGTCACTCCCCTTGTCCCGCCCACTGACACTCCCCTTGTCCCACCCACTGCCACGCCCCCTTGTCCCACCCACTGACACTCCCCTTGTCCCACCCACTGACACTCCCCTTGTCCCGCCCACTGACACTCCCCTTGTCCCGCCCACTGACACTCCCCTTGTCCCACCCACTGCCACGCCCCCTTGTCCCGCCTACTGCCACGCCCCCTTGTCCCGCCTACTGCCACGCCCCTTGCCACGCCCACTGCCACGCCCACTGTCCCGCCCACTGCCACTCCCCTTGTCCCGCCCACTGCCACGCCCCTTGTCCCGCCCACTGACACTCCCCTTGTCCCGCACACTGACACTCCCCTTGTCCCGCCCACTGACACTCCCCTTGTCCCGCCCACTGCCACGCCCCTTGTCGCGCCCCTAATCCCGCCCACTGCCACGCCCCTTGTCACGCCCCTAGTCCCGCCCACTGCCACGCCCACTTGTCCCGCCCACTGCCACGCCCCCTGTTCCGCCCACTGCCATGCCTACTTGTCCCGCCCACTGCCACGCCTCTTTGTCGCGCCCCTAGTCCCGCCCACTGACACTCCCCTTGTCCCGCCCACTGACACTCCCCTTGTCCCGCCTACTGCCACGCCCCCTTGTCCCGCCTACTGCCACGCCCTCTTGACGCCCACTGACACTCCCCTTGTCCCGCCCGCTGCCACGCCCCTTGTCCCGCCCACTGCCACTCCCCTTGTCCCGCCCACTGCCACGCCCCTTGTCATGCCCCCTTGTCCCGCCCACTGCCACGCCCCCTGTTCCGCCCACTGCCACGCCGCCTTGTCCCGCCCACTGCCACTCCCCTTGTCCCGCCCACTGACACTCCCCTTGTCCCGCCCCTTGTCCCGCCCACTGACACACCCCTTGTCACGCCCCCTTGTCCCGCCCACTGCCACGCCCCCTGTTCCGCCCACTGCCACGCCTCCTTGTCCTGCCCACTGCCACGCCCCTTGTCCCGCCCACTGTCCCGCCCACTGCCACGCCCCTTGTCACGCCCCCTTGTCCCGCCCACTGACACTCCCCTTGTCCCGCCCACTGACACTCCCCTTGTCCCACCCACTGACCTTCCCCTTGTCCCGCCTACTGCCACGCCCCCTTGTCCCGCCTACTGCCACGCCCTCTTGACGCCCACTGACACTCCCCTTGTCCCGCCTACTGCCACGCCCCCTTGTCCCGCCCACTGCCACGCCCCTTGACCCGCCCACTGCCACTCCCCTTGTCCCGCCACTGCCACGCCGACAGTGCGGCGCTCCCTCAGTACTGCCCCTCCGACAGTGCAGCACTCCCTCAGTACTGCCCCTCCGACAGTGCGGCACTCCCTCAGTACTGCCCCTCCGATAGCGCAGTGCGGTGCTCCCTCAGTACTGCACCTCCGACAGTGCGGCACTCCCTCAGTACTGCCCCTCAGACAGTGCGGCACTCCCTCAGTACTGTCCCTCAGACAGTGTGGCACTCCCTCAGTACTGTCCCTACGACAGTGCGGCACTCCCTCAGTATTGCCCCTCCAACAGTGCGGCACTCCCTCAGTACTGCACCTCCGACAGTGCGGCTCTCCCTCAGTACTGCCCCTCCGACAGTGCGGCACTCCCTCAGTACTGCCCCTCCGACAGTCCCTGGGCCCCACGCTCTGGAACTCCCTCCTTAAACCTCTCGAATTCTCCCTCCTCCTTTAAGACGCTCCGTAAAACCCACCTCTTTAAACAAGCTTTTGGTCACCTGCCCGAATTTCTCCTGCTGTGGCTCGGGTTCAAATTGAGTTTTATTTATGCTCCTGGGACGTTACTGCATAAAAAGGGGCTATAAACATGAAAATGTAGCTGTTGTTGGCATGACCGGGATTTGGTGCTGATATCTGTATCTCTGTCTCTCTCTCCCTCCTTCCCACTCTCTGTCTCTCTCTCTCACTCCCTCCCTCACTCTGTCTCTCTCTCTCTCTCTCTGTCTGTCTCTCTCTCTCTCTGTCTGTCTTTCTCTCTCTCTCTCTCTGTCTCCCTCACTCTCTCTCTCTCTCTCTCTCTCTGTCTCTCTCACTCTGCCTCTCTCTCACTCTCTCTCTGTCTGTCTCTCTCGCTCTCAGTCTCTCTGTCTGTCTCTCTCTCTGTCTGTCTCTCTCTCTCTGTCTCCCTCACTCTCTCTCTCTCTGTCTGTCTCTCTCTCTCTCTCTGTCTCCCTCACTCTCTCTCTCTCACTCTGCCTCTCTCTCACTCTCTCTCTCTGTCTGTCTCTCTCGCTCTCTGTCTCTCTCTCTGTCTCTCTCTCTGTCTGTCTCTCTCTCTCTCTGTCTCCCTCACTCTCTCTCTATCTCCCTGTCTCTCACTGTCTCTCTCACTCTGCCTCTCTCTCACTCTCTCTCTCTGTCTGTCTCACTCTGTCTCTCTCTCTCCCTCACTCTCTCTCTGTCTCCCTCACTCTCTCTGTCTCTCTCTCTCTGCCTCTGCCTCTCCCTCCCTCTCTCTCTTTCTCCCTCCCTCCCTCTCTCTGTCTCTCTCTCTCTCTCTGTCTCTCTCACTCTCTCTGTCTCTCTCTCTGTCACCCTCCCTCTCTCTCTGTCTCTCTCAATTTCTCTCTCACTCCCTCTCTCTCTCTCCCTCCCTCCCTCTCTCTGTCTCTCTCTCTCTCTATCTCTCTCACTCTCTCTGTCTCTCTCTCTCTCCCTCCCTCTCTCCCTCCCACCCTCTCACTCTCTCTCCCTCCCTCCCTTCCTCTCACTCTCTCTCTCTCTCCCTGTCCCTTTCTCTGTCTCACTCTCCCTCCCTCTCACTCTCCCTCTCTCTCACTCTCCCTCCCTCTCTCTCTCTCTCTCACTCTCTCTCGCTGTCCCTCTCCCTCCCTCTCTCTCTCACTCTCTCTCCCTCCCTCCCTTCCTCTCACTCTCTCTCTCTCTCACTGTCCCTTTCTCTGTCTCACTCTCCCTCCCTCTCACTCTCCCTCACTATCAATCTCCCTCCCTCTCCCTCCCTCCCTCTCTCTCTCGCTCACTCTCCCTCCCATCTTCCTCTCCCTCTCTCTCTCACTGTCCCTCTCTCTGTCTCACTCTCCCTCCCTCTCGCTCTCTCTCTCTCTCACTGTCCCTTTCTCTGTCTCACTCTCCCTCCCTCTCACTCTCCCTCCCTCTCCCTCTCTCTCTCTCTCTCTCTCTCTCACTGTCCCTCTCCCTCCCTCTCACTCTCACTGACCCTCTCTCTGTCTCACTCTCCCTCCCTCTCTCACTCTCTCTCACTGTCCCTCTCCCTCCCTCTTTCTCTCACTGTCCCTCTCCCTCCCTCTCTCTCTCACTCTCCCTCCCTCCCTCCCTCTCACACTCTCTCTCTTTCACTGTTCCTCTCTCTGTCTCACTCTCCCTCCCTCTCACTCTCCCTCACTCTCCCTCCCTCTCTCTCTCACTCACTCTCTCTCTCACTGTCCCTCTCCCTCCCTCTCTCTCTCACTGTCCCTCCCTCTCTCTCTCACTGTCCCTCTCTCTGTCTCACTCTCCCCCCCTCTCTCTCATTCTCACTCTCTCCCACCCTCCCTCCCTCTCGCTCTCTCTCTCACTGTCTCTCTCTCTCTGTCTCACTCTCCCTCCCTCTCCCCTCCTCTCTCTCACTCTCTCTCTCTCCTTCCCTCCCTCCCTCTCACTCTCTCTCTCTCTCACTGTCCCTTTCTCTCTCTCTCTCTCACTCACTCTCACTCTCCCTCCATCTCCCTCTCTCTCTCTCTCCCTCCCTCTCCCTCTCTCTCTCTCCCTCCATCTCTCTCTCACTGTCCCTCTCTCTCTCTCACTCTCCCTCCCTCTCACACACTCTCTCTCTCTCTCACTGTCCCTCTCTCTCTCTCTCTCACTCTCCCTCCCTCTCACGCTCTCTCTATCTCTCACTGTCCCTCTCCCTCCATCTCTCTCTCACTGTCCCCCTCTCTCTCACTCTCCCTCCCTCTCACGCTCTCTCTCTCTCTCACTGTCCCGCTCCCTCCATCTCTCGCTCACTGTCCCTCCCTCTCTCTCTCACTGTCCCTCTCTCTGTCTCACTCTCCCTCCCTCTTACGCTCTCTCTCTCTCACTGTCCCTCTCTCGGTCTCACTCTCCCCCCTTTCTCTCACTCTCTCTCTCTCCCTCCATCCCTCCCTCTCACTCTCTCTCTCACTATCTCTCTCTCTCTGTCTCACTCTCCCTCTCTCTCACTCTCCCTCACTCTCCCTCACTCTCCCTTCCTTTCTCTCTCACTCTCTTTCTCTCTCACTGCCCCTCTCTCTGTCTCACTCTCCCTCCCTCTCGCTCTCTCTCTCTCTCACTGTTCCTTTCTCTGTCTCACACTCCCTCCCTCTCACTCTCCCTCTCTCTCCCTCCCTCCCTCTCTCTCTCTCTCTCTCTCTCTCTCACTGTCCCTCCCTCTCTCTCTCACTGTCCCTCTCCGTGTCTCACTCTCCCTCCCTCTCACTCTCCCTCCATCTCCCTCTCTCTCTCTCTCTCTCACTGTCCCTATCCCTCCCTCTCTCTCTCACTGTCCCTCTCTCTCTCTGTCTCACTCTCCCTCCCTCTCACTCTCCCTCCCTCTCTCTCTCTCTCTCTATCACTGTCCCTCCCTCTCTCTCTCACTGTCCCTCTCTCTGTCTCACTCTCCCTCCCTCTCACTCTCCCTCCATCTCCCTCTCTCTCTCACTCTCTCTCTCTCTCACTGTCCCTCTCTCTCTCTCTCTCTCTCTCTCTCACTGTCCCTCTCCCTCCCTCTCTCTCTCACTGTCCCTCTCTCTCTCTCTCTCTCTCTCACTCTCCCTCCCTCTCACGCTCTCTCTCTCTCTCACTGTCCCTCCCCCTCGCACTCCCTCTCTCTCTCTCTCACTCTCCCTCCATCCCTCTCCCTTCCTGTCTCTCTCACTGTCCCTCTCTCACTCTCCCTCTCTCTCTCTCTCTCTCTCTCTCACTGTCCCTCTCACTTTCCCTCCCTCTCCCTCACTCTCTCTCTCTCTCTCACTGTCCCTCTCCCTCCCTCTCTCTCTCACTGTCCCTCTCTCCCTCTCCCTCTCTCTCTCACTCTATCTCTCTCTCACTGTCCCTCTCACTCTCCCTCCCTCTCCCTCCCTCTCTCTCTCTCTCTCTCACTGTCCCTCTGCCTCCCTTTCTCTCTCACTGTCCCTATCACTCTCCCTCCCTCTCCCTCCCTCTCTCTCTCTCACTGTCACTCTCTCTCACTCATTCTCCCTCCCTCTCTCTCTCTCTCTTTCTCTCTCTCTCACTGTACCTCTCTCTCTCACTGTCCCTCTCTCTGTCTCTCCCTCCCTCTCTCTCTCTCTCTCTCTCTCTCTCACTGTCCCTCTCCCTCCCTCTCTCTCTCACTGTCCCTCTCTCTCTCTCTCTCTCACTCTCCCTCCCTCTCTCTCTCTCTCTCTCTCTCTCTCTCTCTCTCTCTCACTGTCCCTCTCCCTCCCTCTCTCTCTCACTGTCCCTCTCGCTCTCTCTCACTCTCCCTCCCTCTCTCTCTCTCTCTCTCTCTCTCTCTCTGTCCCGCTCCTTCTCTCTCTCTCTCACTGTCCCGCTCTCTCTCTCTCTCTCACTCTCCCTCCCTCTCTCTCGCTCTCTCTCTCACTGTCCCTCTCCCTCCCTCTCTCTCTCACTGTCCCTCTCCCTCCCTCTCTCTCTCACTGTCCCTCTCTCTCTCTCTCTCTCACTCTCCCTCCCTCTCACGCTCTCTCTCTCTCTCACTGTCCCTCTCCCTCCCTCTCTCTCTCACTGTCCCCCACTCTCTCTCCCTCTCACTCTCCCTCCCTCTCACGGTCTCTCTCACTCTCCCTCCCTCTCCCTCCGTCTCTCTCTCACTGTCCCTCTCTCTCTCTCTCTCTCACTCTCCCTCCCTCTCACACTCTCTCTCTCTCACTGTCCCTCTCCCTCTCTCTCTCTCTCACTGTCCCTCTCTCTCTCTGTCTCACTCTCCCTCCCTCTCACGCTCCCTCTCTCTCTCTCTCTCACTCTCCCTCCCTCTCCCTCCCTCTCTCTCTCACTGTCCCTCTCTCTCTCTCTCACTCTCCCTCCCTCTCTCTCTCTCTCTCACTCACTGTCCCTCTCCCTCCCTCTCTCTCTCACTGTCCATTTCTCTCTCTCTCTCTCACTCTCCCTCCCTCTCACACTCTCACTCTCTCTCACTGTCCCTCTCCCTCTCTCTCTCTCTCACTGTCCCTCTCTCACTCTCCATCCCTCCCTCCCTTCCTCTCTCTCTCTCTCTCTCACTGTCCGTCTCCCTCCCTGTCTCTCTCACTGTCTCTCTCTCTCTGTCTCTCCGTCTCCCTCCCTCTCACGCTCTCTCTCTCTCTCACTGTCCCTCTCCCTCCCTCTCTCTCTCACTGTCCCTCTCTCCCTCTCTCTCACTGTCCCTCTCTCACTCTCCCTCCCTCCCTCCCTCCCTCTCACGCTCTCTCTCTCTCTCACTGTCCCTCTCCCTCCCTTTCTCTCTCACTGTCCCTCTCTCTCTCTGTCTCACTCTCCCTCCCTCTCACGCTCTATCTCTCTCTCACTGTCCCTCTCCCTCCCTCTCTCTCTCACTCTCTCTCCCTCCCTCCCTTCCTCTCACTCTCTCTCTCTCTCACTGTCCCTTTCTCTGTCTCACTCTCCCTCCCTCTCACTCTCACTCTCTCTCTCAATCTCCCGCCCTCTCCCTCACTCCCTCTCTCTCTCGCTCACTCTCCCTCCATCCCTTCCTCTCCCTCTCTCTCTCACTGTCCCTCTCTCTGTCTCACTCTCCCTCCCTCTCGCTCTCTCTCTCTCTCACTGTCCCTTTCTCTGTCTCACTCTCCCTCCCTCTCACTCTCCCTCCCTCTCCCTCTCTCTCTCTCTCTCTCTCTCTCTCTCTCTCTCTCACTGTCCCTCTCCCTCCCTCTCTCTCTCACTGTCCCTCTCTCTGTCTCACTCTCCCTCCCTCTCTCACTCTCTCTCACTGTCCCTCTCCCTCCCTCTCTCTCTCACTGTCCCTCTCCCTCCCTCTCTCTCTCACTCTCCCTCCCTCCCTCCCTCTCACTCTCTCTCTCTCTCACTGTCCCTCTCTCTGTCTCACTCTCCCTCCCTCTCACTCTCCCTCACTCTCCCTCTCTCTCTCTCTCTCTCACTCTCTCTCTCACTGTCCCTCTCCCTCCCTCTCTCTCTCACTGTCCCTCCCTCTCTCTCTCTCTCACTTTCCCTCTCTCTGTCTCACTCTCCCCCCCTCTCTCTCACTCTCTCTCTCCCTCCCTCCCTCCCTCTCACTCTCTCACTCACTGTCTCTCTCTCTCTGTCTCACTCTCCCTCCCTCTCCCCCAATCTCTCTCACTCTCTCTCTCTCCTTCCCTCCCTCCCTCTCACTCTCTCTCTCTCTCACTGTCCCTTTCTCTCGCTCTCTCTCTCTCAATCTCTCTCACTCTCCATCCCTCTCCCTCTCTCTCTCTCTCCCTCCCTCTCCCTCTCTCTCCCTCCATCTCTCTCTCACTGTCCCTCTCTCTCTCTCACTCTCCCTCCCTCTCACGCTCTATCTCTCTCTCTCACTGTCCCTCTCTCTCTCTCTCTCATACTCTCCCTCCCTCTCACGCTCTCTCTCTCTCTCACTGTCCCTCTCCCTCCATCTCTCTCATACTGTCCCCCTCTCTCTCACTCTCCCTCCCTTTCACGCTCTCTCTCTCTCTCACTGTCCCGCTCCCTCCATCTCTCTCTCACTGTCCCTCCCTCTCTCTCTCACTGTCCCTCTCTCTGTCTCACTCTCCCTCCCTCTCACGCTCTCTCTCTCTCACTGTCCCTCTCTCGGTCTCACTCTCCACCCCTCTCTCTCACTCTCTCTCTCTCCCTCCCTCCCTCCCTCTCACTCTCTCTCTCACTATCTCTCTCTCTCTGTCTCACTCTCCCTCTCTCTCACTCTCCCTCACTCTCCCTCACTCTCCCTCCCTCTCTCTCTCACTCTCTCTCTCTCTCTCTCACTGTCCCTCTCTCTGTCTCACTCTCCCTCCCTCTCGCTCTCTCTCTCTCTCACTGTCCCTTTCTCTGTCTCACTCTCCCTCCCTCTCACTCTCCCTCCCTCTCCCTCTCTCTCTCTCTCTCTCTCTCACTGTCCCTCTCCCTCCCTCTCTCTCTCACTGTCCCACTCTCTGTCTCACTCTCCCTCCCTCTCTCTCTCACTCTCCCTCCCTCCCTCCCTCTCACTCTCTCTCTCTCTCACTGTCCCTCTCTCTGTCTCACTCTCCCTCCCTCTCACTCTCCCTCACTCTCCCTCTCTCTCTCTCTCTCTCACTCTCTCTCTCACTGTCCCTCTCCCTCCCTCTCTCTCTCACTGTCGCTCCCTCTCTCTCTCTCACTTTCCCTCTCTCTGTCTCACTCTCCCCCCCTCTCTCTCACTCTCTCTCTCTCCCTCCCTCCCTCCCACTCACTCTCTCTCTCTCTCACTGTCTCTCTCTCTGTCTCACTCTCCCTCCCTCTCCCCCCCTCTCTCTCACTCTCTCTCTCTCCTTCCCTCCCTCCCTCTCACTCTCTCTCTCTCTCTCACTGTCCCTTTCTCTCTCTCTCTCTCTCTCACTCTCTCTCACTCTCCCTCCCTCTCCCTCTCTCTCTCTCTCTCCCTCCCTCTCCCCCTCTCTCTCTCTCCCTCCATCTCTCTCTCACTGTCCCTCTCTCTCTCTCACTCTCCCTCCCTCTCACGCTCTCTCTCTCTCTCTCACAGTCCCTCTCTCTCTCTCTCTCTCACTCACCCTCCCTCTCACGCTCTCTCTCTCTCTCACTGTTCCTCTCCCTCCATCTCTCTCTCACTGTCCCCATCTCTCTCACTCTCCCTCCCTCTCACGCTCTCTCTCTCTCACTGTCCCGCTCCGTCCATCTCTCTCTCACTGTCCCTCCCTCTCTCTCTCACTGCCCCTCTCTCTGTCTCACTCTCCCTCACTCTCACGCTCTCTCTCTCTCACTGTCCCTCTCTCGGTCTCACTCTGCCCCCTCTCTCTCACGCTCTCTCTCTCCCTCCCTCCCTCCCTCTCACTCTTTCTCTCACTATCTCTCTCTCTATGTCTCACTCTCCCTCTCTCTCACTCTCCCTCACTCTCCCTCACTCTCGCTCCCTCTCTCTCTCACTCTCTCACTCCCTCACTGTCCCTCTCTCTGTCTCTCTCTCCCTCCCTCTCTCTCTCTCTCTCTCACTGTCCCTCCCTCTCTCTCTCACTGTCCCTCTCTCTGTCTCACTCTCCCTCCCTCTCACTCTCCCTCCATCTCCCTCTCTCTCTCACTCTCTCACTCTCTCACTGTCCCTCTCTCTCTCTCCCTCCCTCCAACACTCTCTCTCTCTCTCTCACTGTCCCTCTCTCTCTCTCTCTCTCTCACTCTCCCTCCCTCTCACGCTCTCTCTATCTCACACTGTCCCTCTCCCTCCATCTCTCTCTCACTGTCCCCCTCTCTCTCACGCTCCCTCCCTCTCACGCTCTCTCTCTCTCTCACTGACCCGCTCCCTCCATCTCTCTCTCACTGTCCCTCCCTCTCCCTCTCACTGTCCCTCTCTCTGTCTCACTCTCCCTCCCTCTTACGCTCTCTCTATCTCACTGTCCCTCTCTCGGTCTCACTCTCCCCCCTCTCTCTCACTCTCTCTCTCTCCCTCCCTCCCTCCCTCCCTCTCATTCTCTCTCTCACTATCTCTCTCTCTCTGTCTCACTCTCCCTCTCTCTCACTCTCCCTCACTCTCCCTCACTCTCCCTTCCTCTCTCTCTCACTCTCTTTCTCTCTCACTGTCCCTCTCTCTCTCTCTCACTGTCCCTCTCCCAGTCTCACTCTCCCTCCCTCTCACTCTCCCTCCATCTCCCTCTCTCTCTCTCTCTCTCACTGTCCCTATCCCTCCCTCTCTCTCTCACTGTCCCTCTCTCTCTCTGTCTCACTCTCCCTCCCTCTCACTCTCCCTCCCTCTCTCTCTCTCTCTCTCACTGTCCCTCCCTCTCTCTCTCACTGTCCCTCTCTCTGTCTCACTCTCCCTCCCTCTCACGCTCTCTCTCTCTCACTGTCCCTCTCTCGGTCTCACTCTACCCCCTCTCTCTCACTCTCTCTCTCTCCCTCCCTCCCTCCCTCTCACTCTCTC